>NW_027439806.1:0-179038 GCF_031893055.1 Leptodactylus fuscus | reverse complement strand
TGGGTGTCCGAGGCCGTGCCATGTATTGTAGAGGGGGGTGTCTGAGGCCGTGCCATGTATTGTACAGGGGGGTGTCCGAGGCCGTGCCATGTATTGTAGAGGGGGGTGTCTGAGGCCGTGCCATGTATTGTAGAGGGGGGGCTCGAGGCCGTGCCATGTATTGTAGAGGGGGGTGTCGGAGGCCGTGCCGTGTATTGTACAGGGGGGTGTCCGAGGCCGTGCCATGTATTGTAGAGGGGGGGCTCAGAGGCCGTGCCATGTATTGTAGAGGGGGGGCTCGGAGGCCGTGCCATGTATTGTAGAGGGGGGGCTCGGAGGCTGTGCCATGTATTGTAGAGGGGGGGCTCGGAGGCCGTGCCATGTATTGTAGAGGGGGGTGTCCGAGGCCGTGCCATGTATTGTACAGGGGGGTGTCCGAGGCCGTGCCATGTATTGTAGAGGGGGGTGTCTGAGGCCGTGCCATGTATTGTACAGGGGGGTGCTCGAGGCCGTGCCATGTATTGTACAGGGGGGTGTCCGAGGCCGTGCCATGTATTGTAGAGGGGGTGTCCGAGGCCGTGCCATGTATTGTACAGGGGGGTATCCGAGGCCGTGCCATGTATTGTACAGGGGGGTGTCTGAGGCCGTGCCATGTATTGTAGAGGGGGGTGTCCGAGGCCGTGCCATGTATTGTAGAGGGGGGTGTCTGAGGCCGTGCCATGTATTGTACAGGGGGGTGTCTGAGGCCGTACCATGTATTGTACAGGGGGGTGTCCGAGGCCGTGCCATGTATTGTACAGGGGGGTGTCCGAGGCCGTGCCATGTATTGTACAGGGGGGTGTCCGAGGCCGTGCCATGTATTGTAGAGGGGGGTGTCCGAGGCCGTGCCATGTATTGTACAGGGGGGTGTCCGAGGCCGTGCCATGTATTGTAGAGGGGGGTGTCCGAGGCCGTGCCATGTACTGTACAGGGGGGTGTCCGAGGCCGTGCCATGTATTGTACAGGGGGGTGTCCGAGGCCGTGCCATGTATTGTACAGGGGGGTGTCTGAGGCCGTGCCATGTATTGTACAGGGGGGTGTCCGAGGCCGTGCCATGTATTGTAGAGGGGGTGTCCGAGGCCGTGCCATGTATTGTAGAGGGGGGTGTCTGAGGCCGTGCCATGTATTGTAGAGGGGGGTGTCTGAGGCCGTGCCATGTATTGTAGAGGGGGGTGTCTGAGGCCGTGCCATGTATTGTAGAGGGGGGTGTCTGAGGCCGTGCCATGTATTGTAGAGAGGGGGTGTCTGAGGCCGTGCCATGTATTGTAGAGGGGGGTGTCCGAGGCCGTGCCATGTATTGTAGAGGGGGGTGTCCGAGGCTGTGCCATGTATTGTAGAGGGGGGTGTCCGAGGCCGTGCCATGTATTGTAGAGGGGGGTGTCCGAGGCCGTGCCATGTATTGTAGAGGGGGGTGTCCGAGGCCGTGTCATGTATTGTACAGGGGGGTGTCCGAGGCCGTGCCATGTATTGTACAGGGGGGTGTCCGAGGCCGTGCCATGTATTGTACAGGGGGGTGTCCGAGGCCGTGCCATGTATTGTACAGGGGGGTGTCCGAGGCCGTGCCATGTATTGTACAGGGGGGTGTCCGAGGCCGTGCCATGTATTGTAGAGGGGGTGTCCGAGGCCGTGCCATGTATTGTACAGGGGGGTGTCCGAGGCCGTGCCATGTATTGTACAGGGGGGTGTCTGAGGCCGTGCCATGTATTGTACAGAGGGGTGTCCGAAGCCGTGCCATGTATTGTAGAGGGGGGTGCCCGAGGCCGTGCCATGTATTGTAGAGGGGGGTGTCTGAGGCCGTGCCATGTATTGTACAGGGGGGTGTCCGAGGCCGTGCCATGTATTGTAGAGGGGGGGGGGTCTGAGGCCGTGCCATGTATTGTACAGGGGGGTGTCCGAGGCCGTGCCATGTATTGTACAGGGGGGTGTCCGAGGCCGTGCCATGTATTGTACAGGGGGGTGTCCGAGGCCGTGCCATGTATTGTACAGGGGGGTGTCCGAGGCCGTGCCATGTATTGTAGAGGGGGGTGTCCGAGGCCGTGCCATGTATTGTACAGGGGGGTGTCCGAGGCCGTGCCATGTATTGTAGAGGGGGGTGTCCGAGGTCGTGCCATGTATTGTAGTGGGGGGTGTCCGAGGCCGTGCCATGTATTGTAGAGGGGGGTGTCTGAGGCCGTGCCATGTATTGTAGAGGGGGGTGTCCGAGGCCGTGCCATGTATTGTAGAGGGGGGTGTCCGAGGCCGTGCCATGTATTGTAGAGGGGGGTGTCCGAGGCCGTGCCATGTATTGTAGAGGGGGGTGTCCGAGGCCGTGCCATGTATTGTAGAGGGGGGTGTCCGAGGCCGTGCCATGTATTGTACAGGGGGGTGTCCGAGGCCGTGCCATGTATTGTACAGGGGGGTGTCTGAGGCCGTGCCATGTATTGTACAGAGGGGTGTCCGAAGCCGTGCCATGTATTGTAGAGGGGGTGCCCGAGGCCGTGCCATGTATTGTAGAGGGGGGTGTCTGAGGCCGTGCCATGTATTGTACAGGGGGGTGTCTGAGGCCGTGCCATGTATTGTAGAGGGGGGTGACCGAGGCCGTGCCATGTATTGTAGAGGGGGGTGACCGAGGCCGTGCCATGTATTGTAGAGGGGGGTGTCTGAGGCCGTGCCATGTATTGTAGAGGGGGGTGACCGAGGCCGTGCCATGTATTGTAGAGGGGGGTGACCGAGGCCGTGCCATGTATTGTAGAGGGGGGTGTCCGAGGCCGTGCCATGTATTGTAGAGGGGGGTGTCCGAGGCCGTGCCATGTATTGTACAGGGGGGTGTCCGAGGCCGCGCCATGTATTGTACAGGGGGGTGTCCGAGGCCGTGCCATGTATTGTACAGGGGGGTGTCTGAGGCCGTGCCATGTATTGTACAGGGGGGTGTCTGAGGCCGTGCCATGTATTGTAGAGGGGGGGTGTCTGAGGCCATGCCATGGTCCTGTAGAGGGGAGTGTGGAGGTTGTGTTGTGGTATTTTTTTTTTTGGGGGGGGGGGGGGGGCGCTACGGAATGGATTGTGTGTAATACTACATTTCCCCTGTAGGGGGCGGTCCTTTGCATGGTACACCTAGTATTCCGCTGCTATCACCAGGACTACAGGACTCGTCATCCTCCATTATTGCCGATCTTTTCCCTCCACAGACCATGGCTGACCAGACCTCTCATGAGCGCCCCCCCAGTCATCGCCGCCATCCGGCCCCTCACCCACCCCGGGGCCCCAACGACATCTACGTTAACACAAAGACTGATTTCCGTGCCCAGCTGTCTCGGTGTCGCCGCCTCCTGGAGAGTGGGGGGCAGAAGGAGCTGAGGGTACACGGACTGGGCCTCGCCATCGGCCACGCCATTAACCTGGCCTTACAGCTGCAGCTCGCCATGCCTGACAGTCTCCTGCTGTCTGCCAGCACCTCCACCGTGGAGCTGACCGATGACATGGCGGCCGAGGGAGGGAAGGACGGAGAGCCCGGCACCCGAAACAGAAACAACTCTGCTATACATATCCGAGTGTACCGGGCCCATGAGGAGTGAGGGGACAACAAGGACCAGGCGGACAGGGACTGACTATAGTGCCAGAGGACCCGCAATACTCTGCTGGGACTGATCTACAGCCACATTGTGACTCCAGTCACATCCAGAGCTGCACTCATTATTCTGCAACTACATTGTATCTTATACTCCAGTCACATCCAGAGCTGCGCTCATTATTCTGCCCCTACATCAGGTCTTGTACTTGTCACATCCAAAGCTGCGCCTATCATTCTGCCCCACGCTGTATCTTATACTCCAGTCACATCCAGAGCTGCGCCCATCATTCTGCCCCACATTGTATCTTATACTCCAGTCACATCCAGAGCTGCGCTCATCATTCTGCCCCACATTGTATCTTATACTCCAGTCACATCCAGAGCTGCGCCCATCATTCTACCCCACGTTGTATCTTATACTCCAGTCACATCCAGAGCTGTGCCGTTATTAGTCTACACTAGTCGCCTCCAGAGCTGCATTTCTCCTGTTCCATTTGCACTTCTCCATCCTTACAGCGTGTGCGGGTTACGCCACCTCTCCCATGATGCTTTGCACCAGTTGCTTTCTTGTCCAGGACTGAACCAGTCAGGAAAACTAAATCCTGGATTCTTTAGAATTGCAGCATTGGATGTGACTGGAGGAGGAGGGGCGGGCACAATGTGTTGGGTGCTGTGACATCACGTGGTGTCATCCAATAATAAATGTGTGAGATGATGGATCTGCTGACGTGTCCGGGGTTATTCACATACAAACCACTGGGGGCGCTGCTGCCCTGGTCAGCAACACAACCCGGGAAACATAGGAAGTGCCGGACGGTCACATGACACTGACCGAAACACAATCACTAACTAGCAGGGAATGCTGAGAGCGACAGCGCAACGTACAGAGGGCGTAGCCTAATAGAGAGGTGTAATAATGGGGGGGAGGGGGCGCTATTGTGCCCTAGTGTCACTAACACTGTGTGCCCCTAGAAAATTACATAAGTGATGTCAGTGAGAGGGGGCGGGGCTGTGACAACCTCTCAGACATGATATATACAGGGGGCGGGGCTGTGACAATTTCTCGGACATGCTATATACAGGGGGCGGAGCTGTGACTACCTGTCAGATATATATATACACAGGGGACGGGGCTGTGACTACCTCTCGGACATGCTATATACAGGGGGCGGGGCTGTGACTACCTCTCAGACATGATATATACATTGGGCGGGGCTGTGACTACCTCTCGGACATGATATATACAGGGGGTGGGGCTGTGACTACCTGTCAGATATATACACTCACCGGCCACTTTATTAGGTACACCATGCTAGTAACGGGTTGGACCCCCTTTTGCCTTCAGAACTGCCTCAATTCTTCGTGGCATAGATACAACAAGGTGCTGGAAGCATTCCTCAGAGATTTTGCTCCATATTGACATGATGGCATCACACAGTTGCAGTCGCAGATTTGTCGGCTGCACATCCATGATGCAAATCTCCTGTTCCACCACATCCCAAAGATGCTCCTCTATTGGATTGAGATCTGGTGACTGTGGAGGCCATTGGAGTACAGTGAACTCATTGTCATGTTCAAGAAACCAGTCTGAGATGATTCCAGCTTTATGACATGGCATTGCATTATCCTGCTGAAAGTAGCCATCAGATGTTGGGTACATTGTGCTCATAAAGGGATGGACATGGTCAGCAACAATACTCAGGTAGGCTTTGGCGTTGCAACGATGCTCAATTGGTACCAAGGGGCCCAAAGAGTGCCAAGAAAATATTCCCCACACCATGACACCACCACCACCAGCCTGAACCGTTACCGATACAAGGCAGGATGGATCCATGCTTTCATGTTGTTGACGCCAAATTCTGACCCTACCATCCGAATGTCGCAGCAGAAATCGAGACTCATCAGACCAGGCAACGTTTTTCCAATCTTCAATTGTCCAATTTCGATGAGCTTGTGCAAATTGTAGCCTCAGTTTCCTGTTCTTAGCTGAAAGGAGTGGCCCCCGGTGTGGTCTTCTGCTGCTGTAGCCCATCTGTAGCCTCAAAGTGCGACGTACTGTGCGGCGTTCAGAGATGCTCTTCTGGCTACCTTGGGTGTAACGGGTGGCTATTTGAGTCACTGTTGCCTTTCTATCAGCTGGAACCAGTCTGGCCATTCTCCTCTGACCTCTGGCATCAACAACGCATTTCCGCCCCCCACAGAACTGCCGCTCACTGGATGTTTTTTCTTTTTCGGACCATTCTCTGTAAACCCTAGAGATGGTTGTGCGTGAAAATCCCAGTAGATCAGCAGTTTCTGAAATACTCAGACCAGCCCTTCTGTCACCAACAACCATGCCACGTTCAAAGGCACTCAAATCACCTTTCTTCCCCCCCATACTGATGCTCGGTCTGAACTGCAGGAGATTGTCTTGACCATGTCTACATGCCTAAATGCACTGAGTTGCCGCCATGTGATTGGCTGATTAGAAATTAAGTGTTAACAAGCAGTTGGACAGGTGTACCTAATAAAGTGAACGGTGAGTGTATATACACAGGGGGCGGGGCTGTGACTACCTCTCAGACATGCTATATACAGAGGGCGGGGCTGTGACTACCTCTCGGACATACTGTATACAGGGGGCAGGGCTATGACTACCTCTCACACATGATATATACAGGGGGCGTGGCTATGACTACCTCTCACACATGATATATACAGGGGGCGTGGCTATGACTACCTGTCACACATGATATATACAGGGGGCGTGGCTATGACTACCTGTCACACATGATATACAGGGGGCGTGGCTATGACTACCTCTCACACATGATATATACAGGGGGCGTGGCTGTGACTACCTCTCAGACATGCTATATACAGAGGGCGGGGCTGTGACTACCTCTCGGACATACTGTATACAGGGGGCGGGGCTATGACTACCTCTCGGACATACTGTATACAGGGGGCAGGGCTATGACTACCTCTCGGACATACTGTATACAGGGGGCAGGGCTATGACTACCTCTCGGACATACTGTATACAGGGGGCGGGGCTATGACTACCTCTCGGACATACTGTATACAGGGGGCGGGGCTATGACTACCTCTCGGACATACTGTATACAGGGGGCGGGGCTATGACTACCTCTCGGACATACTGTATACAGGGGGCGGGGCTATGACTACCTCTCGGACATACTGTATACAGGGGGCGGGGCTATGACTACCTCTCGGACATACTGTATACAGGGGGCGGGGCTATGACTACCTCTCGGACATACTGTATACAGGGGGCGGGGCTATGACTACCTCTCGGACATACTGTATACAGGGGGCGGGGCTATGACTACCTCTCGGACATACTGTATACAGGGGGCGGGGCTATGACTACCTCTCGGACATACTGTATACAGGGGGCAGGGCTATGACTACCTCTCGGACATACTGTATACAGGGGGCGTGGCTATGACTACCTCTCACACATGATATATACAGGGGGCGTGGCTATGACTACCTGTCACACATGCTATATACAGGGGGCGGGGCTGTGACTACCTCTCGGACATGCTGTATACAGGGGGCGGGGCTGTCAGGAGATGTTGGGGGTTGGGCTGTTGCACTGGGAGGTCACTCAGGGTTCAGCACCTCTAATGTCAGTTACTACATGTGGGCGGGGCTGTTTCACAACCTTCACTGGCCCCGCCCACTATCTCCCCGCAGAGCTTTCGTTCCCCACTTCCGTTATGGGCAGACTGCACCGGAAGCCGCCGCTATACGCTGCGCTGTGTGAGGAGAGGGCAGGGCCGCCAGTTAGCGCCATCACTAGCCCTGGCCTGTGTCCCGCTACTCGGCGTCAATGTCATTAAAACATATGTCAATAAAGTTACTTTAAAAAAAAATGTTGTTGTTACTTCGCTGAGATTGGCCGGATGATTAGTCACGTGAGGCGCGAGGGCTTGGCCTGGTGTGATAGACTGGCGCTCGGAGTGTGGGCGTGGCCAGAGTGTCACGTGATCCCCTCCTCACGGCGCGGCCGCCATCTTGTTTTGGGATCCTCCGCACACGGAGGAGGGTGCGTGACGTGTCGTGACGTAACGAAGACTATCGCGACTGAGGCGACAGGAATTCAACTTCTCAGGAGGGAGAGAGTCAGCGCGGCCCCTCCGGGAGTCAACGGCCCGACCGCCCGACAGAGTACGCGGCCCGGGGCCTAGTAGTGAGCTCCTGTCTCCTCCCCTCCTCGTAGCTAGAGAGGCGAGCGCTGAGGAGAGGGCCCCTGACAGAGCGAACGCGGGCCCGGGGCCTACTACAGGGGGCCGTATACACAGGCCTGGGGCCTACGGGTCACAGCCCCTATAGCTAGTCCATCAGTGTATACACAGGCCTGGGGCCTACAGGTCCCCCTATACATATACAGGCCCAGAGAGGACAGTGCAGCAGTGTATACACAGGCCCGGGGCTTCTAGGTCACCCCATATAGCTATTACCTAGAGGGACCCATAGAGGACAGTACAGGAGTACACACACACACGCCTGGGGCCTATAGGGTGCGCTATATACACCGCTCAGGCTCTGTATACTGAGAGGGCAGGCACTATACACATCTATACTGTACACCCGGCTATGTGCGGCTCTCTAGCCATACAGCTGCATCCCGCCAGGCCACTATATACTCTATAGAGAGGGTCGCGGTCACCAGTCTTCTCCACTAGGTTTATGTTTACATTGAGTAGAGGGGTCAGCCATAGAGTCAGGGGGCAGTATAATCAGCGGCAGTGCTCTCTAGGCCAGTATATACCATAGGCACAGGACTATATACACCTCTGTATACCCCCTGGACCCCACAATCACTCCTTAGAGTTCATGCTGCAAGAGGAGGACTGATCGGACATCAGCGCCCGCCAGGGCGTCCACAAGGAGCGCAGGCGCCACAGACTCACCGCACGGTCAGAATCCCACCAAGGGCTGCACACTACCGAGACCACAGGGCGTCCTGGTGGAAGGCAAGTGTCCACGTGTGTAATGGATGTGTGACATGTATCTGTCATGTGTGTAACGTGTTATTGGAGGTTGCACTGTATCAGTGGTTATTGCTACTGTGCTTAATAAACTTTTGTTATAGTTACTTTCCCTTAATTTGAGGGGTGTCCTGTGTGGGACATAAGTGTGGGAAGGATCAATGACATTGTGCACTGGGCCTTTACTTACATCAGATGGTATCGTATTATACACCACAGCTGCGCTCACTATTCTGCTGGTGCAGTCACTGTGTACATACATTACATTACTTATCCTGTATTATACTCCAGAGCTGCGCTCACTATTCTGCTGGTACAGTCACTGTGTACATACATTACATTACTTATCCTGTATTATACTCCAGAGCTGCGCTCACTATTCTGCTGGTACAGTCACTGTATACATACATTACATTACTTATCCTGTATTATACTCCAGAGCTGCGCTCACTATTCTGCTGGTACAGTCACTGTGTACATACATTACATTACTTATCCTGTATTATACTCCAGAGCTGCGCTCACTATTCTGCTGGTACAGTCACTGTGTACATACATTACATTACTTATCCTGTATTATACTCCAGAGCTGTGCTCACTATTCTGCTGGTGCAGTCACTGTGTACATACATTACTTATCCTGTATTATACCCCAGAGCTGCGCTCACTATTCTGCTGGTACAGTCACTGTGTACATACATTACATTACTTATCCTGTATTATACTCCAGAGCTGCGCTCACTATTCTGCTGGTGCAGTCACTGTGTACAGACATTACATTACTTATCCTGTATTATACTCCAGAGCTGCGCTCACTATTCTGCTGGTACAGTCACTGTGTACATACATTACATTACTTATCCTGTATTATACTCCAGAGCTGCGCTCACTATTCTGCTGGTGCAGTCACTGTGTACATACATTACATTACTTATCCTGTATTATACCCCAGAGCTGCGCTCACTATTCTGCTGGTACAGTCACTGTGTACATACATTACACTACTTATCCTGTATTATACTCCAGAGCTGCGCTCACTATTCTGCTGGTACAGTCACTGTGTACATACATTACAGTACTTATCCTGTATTATACTCCAGAGCTGCGCTCGCTATTCTGCTGGTACAGTCACTGTGTACATACATTACATTAATTATCCTATATTATACTCCAGAGCTGCGCTCACTATTCTGCTAGTACAGTCACTGTGTACATACATTACATTACATTACTTATCCTGTATTATACTCCAGAGCTGCGCTCACTATTCTGCTGGTACAGTCACTGTGTACATACATTACATTACTTATCCTGTATTATACTCCAGAGCTGCGCTCACTATTCTGCTAGTACAGTCACTGTGTACATACATTACATTACATTACTTATCCTGTATTATACTCCAGAGCTGCGCTCACTATTCTGCTGGTGTAGTCACTGTGTACATACATTACATTACTTATCCTGTATTATACTCCAGAGCTGCGCTCACTATTCTGCTGGTGCAGTCACTGTGTACATACATTACATTACTTATCCTGTATTATACTCCAGAGCTGCGCTCACTATTCTGCTGGTACAGTCACTGTGTACATACATTACATTACTTATCCTGTATTATACTCCAGAGCTGCGCTCACTATTCTGCTGGTACAGTCACTGTGTACATACATTACTTATCCTGTATTATACTCCAGAGCTGCACTCACTATTCTGCTGGTACAGTCACTGTGTACATACATTACATTACTTATGCTGTATTATACTCCAGAGCTGCGCTCACTATTCTGCTGGTGCAGTCACTGTGTACATACATTACATTACTTATCCTGTATTATACTCCAGAGCTGCGCTCACTATTCTGCTGGTACATTCACTGTGTACATACATTACATTACCTATCCTGTATTATACTCCAGAGCTGCGCTCACTATTCTGCTGGTGCAGTCACTGTGTACATATATTACTTATCCTGTATTATACCCCAGAGCTGCGCTCACTATTCTGCTGGTGCAGTCACTGTGTACATACATTACATTACTTATCCTGTATTATACTCCAGAGCTGCACTCACTATTCTGCTGGTACAGTCACTGTTTACATACATTACATTACTTATCCTGTATTATACTCCAGAGCTACGCTCCCTATTCTGCTGGTACAGTCACTGTGTACATACATTACATTACTTATCCTGTATTATACTCCAGAGCTACGCTCCCTATTCTGCTGGTACAGTCACTGTGTACATACATTACATTACTTATCCTGTATTATACTCCAGAGCTGCGCTCACTATTCTGCTGGCACAGTCACTGTGTACATACATTACATTACATTACTTATCCTGTATTATACTCCAGAGCTGCGCTCACTATTCTGCTGGTGCAGTCACTGTGTACATACATTACATTACTTATCCTGTATTATACCCCAGAGCTGCGCTCACTATTCTGCTGGTGCAGTCACTGTGTACATACATTACTTATCCTGTATTATACTCCAGAGCTGCGCTCACTATTCTGCTGGTACAGTCACTGTGTACATACATTACAGTACTTATCCTGTATTATACTCCAGAGCTGCGCTCGCTATTCTGCTGGTACAGTCACTGTGTACATACATTACATTACTTATCCTGTATTATACTCCAGAGCTGCGCTCACTATTCTGCTGGTACAGTCACTGTGTACATACATTACATTACTTATCCTGTATTATACTCCAGAGCTGCGCTCACTATTCTGCTGGTACAGTCACTGTGTACATACATTACTTATCCTGTATTATACTCCAGAGCTGCGCTCACTATTCTGCTGGTACAGTCACTGTGTACATACATTACATTACTTATGCTGTATTATACTCCAGAGCTGCGCTCACTATTCTGCTGGTGCAGTCACTGTGTACATACATTACATTACTTATCCTGTATTATACTCCAGAGCTGCGCTCACTATTCTGCTGGTGCAGTCACTGTGTACATACATTACATTACTTATCCTGTATTATACTCCAGAGCTGCGCTCACTATTCTGCTGGTACAGTCACTGTGTACATACATTACATTACTTATCCTGTATTATACTCCAGAGTTGCGCTCACTATTCTGCTGGTGCAGTCACTGTGTACATTCATTACATTACTTCTCTTGTATTATACACCAGAGCTGCGCTCACTATTCTGCTGGTGCAGTCACTGTGTACATACATTACATTACTTATCCTGTATTATACTCCAGAGCTGCGCTCACTATTCTGCTGGTACAGTCACTGTGTACATACATTACATTACTTATCCTGTATTATACCCCAGAGCTGCACTCACTATTCTGCTGGTGCAGTCACTGTGTACATACATTACTTATCCTGTATTATACCCCAGAGCTGCGCTCACTATTCTGCTGGTACAGTCACTGTGTACATACATTACATTACTTATCCTGTATTATACCCCAGAGCTGCGCTCACTATTCTGCTGGTGCAGTCACTGTGTACATACATTACATTACTTATCCTGTATTATACTCCAGAGCTGCGCTCACTATTCTGCTGGTACAGTCACTGTGTACATACATTACATTACTTATCCTGTATTATACTCCAGAGTTGCGCTCACTATTCTGCTGGTGCAGTCACTGTGTACATTCATTACATTACTTCTCTTGTATTATACACCAGAGCTGCGCTCACTATTCTGCTGGTGCAGTCACTGTGTACATACATTACATTACTTATCCTGTATTATACTCCAGAGCTGCGCTCACTATTCTGCTGGTACAGTCACTGTGTACATACATTACATTACTTATCCTGTATTATACCCCAGAGCTGCACTCACTATTCTGCCGGTGCAGTCACTGTGTACATACATTACATTACTTATCCTGTATTATACTGCAGAGCTGCGCTCACTATTCTGCTGGTACAGTCACTGTGTACATACATTACTTCTCCTGTATTATACTCCAGAGCTGCGCTCACTATTCTGCTGGTACAGTCACTGTATACATACATTACATTACTTATCCTGTATTATACTCCAGAGCTGCGCTCACTATTCTGCTGATACAGTCACTGTGTACATACATTACTTCTCCTGTATTATACTCCAGAGCTGCGCTCACTATTCTGCTGGTGCAGTCACTGTGTACATACATTACATTACTTATCCTGTATTATACTCCAGAGCTGCGCTCACTATTCTGCTGGTGCAGTCACTGTGTACATACATTACTTATCCTGTATTATACCCCAGAGCTGCGCTCACTATTCTGCTGGTACAGTCACTGTATACATATATTACATTACTTATCCTGTATTATACTCCAGAGCTGCGCTCACTATTCTGCTGGTGCAGTCACTGTGTACATACATTACATTACTTATCCTGTATTATACTCCAGAGCTGCACTCACTATTCTGCTGGTACAGTCACTGTGTACATGCATTACATTACTTATCCTGTATTATACTCCAGAGTTGCGCTCACTATTCTGCTGGTGCAGTCACTGTGTACATTCATTACATTACTTCTCTTGTATTATACACCAGAGCTGCGCTCACTATTCTGCTGGTGCAGTCACTGTGTACATACATTACATTACTTATCCTGTATTATACTCCAGAGCTGCGCTCACTATTCTGCTGGTACAGTCACTGTGTACATACATTACATTACTTATCCTGTATTATACCCCAGAGCTGCACTCACTATTCTGCCGGTGCAGTCACTGTGTACATACATTACATTACTTATCCTGTATTATACTGCAGAGCTGCGCTCACTATTCTGCTGGTACAGTCACTATGTACATACATTACATTACTTATCCTGTATTATACTCCAGAGCTGCGCTCACTATTCTGCTGGTACAGTCACTGTATACATACATTACATTACTTATCCTGTATTATACTCCAGAGCTGCGCTCACTATTCTGCTGGTACAGTCACTGTGTACATACATTACTTCTCCTGTATTATACTCCAGAGCTGCGCTCACTATTCTGCTGGTACAGTCACTGTATACATACATTACATTACTTATCCTGTATTATACTCCAGAGCTGCGCTCACTATTCTGCTGATACAGTCACTGTGTACATACATTACTTCTCCTGTATTATACTCCAGAGCTGCGCTCACTATTCTGCTGGTGCAGTCACTGTGTACATACATTACATTACTTATCCTGTATTATACTCCAGAGCTGCGCTCACTATTCTGCTGGTGCAGTCACTGTGTACATACATTACTTATCCTGTATTATACCCCAGAGCTGCGCTCACTATTCTGCTGGTACAGTCACTGTATACATATATTACATTACTTATCCTGTATTATACTCCAGAGCTGCGCTCACTATTCTGCTGGTGCAGTCACTGTGTACATACATTACATTACTTATCCTGTATTATACTCCAGAGCTGCACTCACTATTCTGCTGGTACAGTCACTGTGTACATGCATTACATTACTTATCCTGTATTATACTCCAGAGTTGCGCTCACTATTCTGCTGGTGCAGTCACTGTGTACATTCATTACATTACTTCTCTTGTATTATACACCAGAGCTGCGCTCACTATTCTGCTGGTGCAGTCACTGTGTACATACATTACATTACTTATCCTGTATTATACTCCAGAGCTGCGCTCACTATTCTGCTGGTACAGTCACTGTGTACATACATTACATTACTTATCCTGTATTATACCCCAGAGCTGCACTCACTATTCTGCCGGTGCAGTCACTGTGTACATACATTACATTACTTATCCTGTATTATACTGCAGAGCTGCGCTCACTATTCTGCTGGTACAGTCACTATGTACATACATTACATTACTTATCCTGTATTATACTCCAGAGCTGCGCTCACTATTCTGCTGGTACAGTCACTGTATACATACATTACATTACTTATCCTGTATTATACTCCAGAGCTGCGCTCACTATTCTGCTGGTACAGTCACTGTGTACATACATTACTTCTCCTGTATTATACTACAGAGCTGCGCTCACTATTCTGCTGGTGCAGTCACTGTGTACATACATTACATTACTTATCCTGTATTATACTCCAGAGCTGCGCTCACTATTCTGCTGGTGCAGTCACTGTGTACATACATTACATTACTTATCCTGTATTATACTCCAGAGCTGCGCTCACTATTCTGCTGGTGCAGTCACTGTGTACATACATTACATTACTTATCCTGTATTATACTCCAGAGCTGCGCTCACTATTCTGCTGGTACAGTCACTGTGTACATACATTACTTATCCTGTATTATACTCCAGAGCTGCGCTCACTATTCTGCTGGTGCAGTCACTGTGTACATACATTACATTACTTCTCCTGTATTATACCCCAGAGCTGCGCTCACTATTCTGCTGGTGCAGTCACTGTGTACATACATTACATTACTTATCCTGTATTATACTCCAGAGCTGCGCTCACTATTCTGCTGGTGCAGTCACTGTGTACATACATTACATTACTTATCCTGTATTATACCCCAGAGCTGCGCTCACTATTCTGCTGGTGCAGTCACTGTGTACATACATTACATTACTTATCCTGTATTATACCCCAGAGCTGCGCTCACTATTCTGCTGGTGCAGTCACTGTGTACATACATTACATTACTTATCCTGTATTATACTCCAGAGCTGCGCTCACTAGTCTGCTGGTGCAGTCACTGTGTACATACATTACATTACTTATCCTATATTATACCCCAGAGCTGCACTCACTATTCTGCTGGTACAGTCACTGTGTACATACATTACATTACTTATCCTGTATTATACTCCAGAGCTGCGCTCACTATTCTGCTGGTACATTCACTGTGTACATACATTACATTACCTATCCTGTATTATACTCCAGAGCTGCGCTCACTATTCTGCTGGTGCAGTCACTGTGTACATATATTACTTATCCTGTATTATACCCCAGAGCTGCGCTCACTATTCTGCTGGTGCAGTCACTGTGTACATACATTACATTACTTATCCTGTATTATACTCCAGAGCTGCACTCACTATTCTGCTGGTACAGTCACTGTTTACATACATTACATTACTTATCCTGTATTATACTCCAGAGCTACGCTCCCTATTCTGCTGGTACAGTCACTGTGTACATACATTACATTACTTATCCTGTATTATACTCCAGAGCTACGCTCCCTATTCTGCTGGTACAGTCACTGTGTACATACATTACATTACTTATCCTGTATTATACTCCAGAGCTGCGCTCACTATTCTGCTGGCACAGTCACTGTGTACATACATTACATTACATTACTTATCCTGTATTATACTCCAGAGCTGCGCTCACTATTCTGCTGGTGCAGTCACTGTGTACATACATTACATTACTTATCCTGTATTATACCCCAGAGCTGCGCTCACTATTCTGCTGGTGCAGTCACTGTGTACATACATTACTTATCCTGTATTATACTCCAGAGCTGCGCTCACTATTCTGCTGGTACAGTCACTGTGTACATACATTACAGTACTTATCCTGTATTATACTCCAGAGCTGCGCTCGCTATTCTGCTGGTACAGTCACTGTGTACATACATTACATTACTTATCCTGTATTATACTCCAGAGCTGCGCTCACTATTCTGCTGGTACAGTCACTGTGTACATACATTACATTACTTATCCTGTATTATACTCCAGAGCTGCGCTCACTATTCTGCTGGTACAGTCACTGTGTACATACATTACTTATCCTGTATTATACTCCAGAGCTGCGCTCACTATTCTGCTGGTACAGTCACTGTGTACATACATTACATTACTTATGCTGTATTATACTCCAGAGCTGCGCTCACTATTCTGCTGGTGCAGTCACTGTGTACATACATTACATTACTTATCCTGTATTATACTCCAGAGCTGCGCTCACTATTCTGCTGGTGCAGTCACTGTGTACATACATTACATTACTTATCCTGTATTATACTCCAGAGCTGCGCTCACTATTCTGCTGGTACAGTCACTGTGTACATACATTACATTACTTATCCTGTATTATACTCCAGAGTTGCGCTCACTATTCTGCTGGTGCAGTCACTGTGTACATTCATTACATTACTTCTCTTGTATTATACACCAGAGCTGCGCTCACTATTCTGCTGGTGCAGTCACTGTGTACATACATTACATTACTTATCCTGTATTATACTCCAGAGCTGCGCTCACTATTCTGCTGGTACAGTCACTGTGTACATACATTACATTACTTATCCTGTATTATACCCCAGAGCTGCACTCACTATTCTGCTGGTGCAGTCACTGTGTACATACATTACTTATCCTGTATTATACCCCAGAGCTGCGCTCACTATTCTGCTGGTACAGTCACTGTGTACATACATTACATTACTTATCCTGTATTATACCCCAGAGCTGCGCTCACTATTCTGCTGGTGCAGTCACTGTGTACATACATTACATTACTTATCCTGTATTATACTCCAGAGCTGCGCTCACTATTCTGCTGGTACAGTCACTGTGTACATACATTACATTACTTATCCTGTATTATACTCCAGAGTTGCGCTCACTATTCTGCTGGTGCAGTCACTGTGTACATTCATTACATTACTTCTCTTGTATTATACACCAGAGCTGCGCTCACTATTCTGCTGGTGCAGTCACTGTGTACATACATTACATTACTTATCCTGTATTATACTCCAGAGCTGCGCTCACTATTCTGCTGGTACAGTCACTGTGTACATACATTACATTACTTATCCTGTATTATACCCCAGAGCTGCACTCACTATTCTGCCGGTGCAGTCACTGTGTACATACATTACATTACTTATCCTGTATTATACTGCAGAGCTGCGCTCACTATTCTGCTGGTACAGTCACTGTGTACATACATTACTTCTCCTGTATTATACTCCAGAGCTGCGCTCACTATTCTGCTGGTACAGTCACTGTATACATACATTACATTACTTATCCTGTATTATACTCCAGAGCTGCGCTCACTATTCTGCTGATACAGTCACTGTGTACATACATTACTTCTCCTGTATTATACTCCAGAGCTGCGCTCACTATTCTGCTGGTGCAGTCACTGTGTACATACATTACATTACTTATCCTGTATTATACTCCAGAGCTGCGCTCACTATTCTGCTGGTGCAGTCACTGTGTACATACATTACTTATCCTGTATTATACCCCAGAGCTGCGCTCACTATTCTGCTGGTACAGTCACTGTATACATATATTACATTACTTATCCTGTATTATACTCCAGAGCTGCGCTCACTATTCTGCTGGTGCAGTCACTGTGTACATACATTACATTACTTATCCTGTATTATACTCCAGAGCTGCACTCACTATTCTGCTGGTACAGTCACTGTGTACATGCATTACATTACTTATCCTGTATTATACTCCAGAGTTGCGCTCACTATTCTGCTGGTGCAGTCACTGTGTACATTCATTACATTACTTCTCTTGTATTATACACCAGAGCTGCGCTCACTATTCTGCTGGTGCAGTCACTGTGTACATACATTACATTACTTATCCTGTATTATACTCCAGAGCTGCGCTCACTATTCTGCTGGTACAGTCACTGTGTACATACATTACATTACTTATCCTGTATTATACCCCAGAGCTGCACTCACTATTCTGCCGGTGCAGTCACTGTGTACATACATTACATTACTTATCCTGTATTATACTGCAGAGCTGCGCTCACTATTCTGCTGGTACAGTCACTATGTACATACATTACATTACTTATCCTGTATTATACTCCAGAGCTGCGCTCACTATTCTGCTGGTACAGTCACTGTATACATACATTACATTACTTATCCTGTATTATACTCCAGAGCTGCGCTCACTATTCTGCTGGTACAGTCACTGTGTACATACATTACTTCTCCTGTATTATACTACAGAGCTGCGCTCACTATTCTGCTGGTGCAGTCACTGTGTACATACATTACATTACTTATCCTGTATTATACTCCAGAGCTGCGCTCACTATTCTGCTGGTGCAGTCACTGTGTACATACATTACATTACTTATCCTGTATTATACTCCAGAGCTGCGCTCACTATTCTGCTGGTGCAGTCACTGTGTACATACATTACATTACTTATCCTGTATTATACTCCAGAGCTGCGCTCACTATTCTGCTGGTACAGTCACTGTGTACATACATTACTTATCCTGTATTATACTCCAGAGCTGCGCTCACTATTCTGCTGGTGCAGTCACTGTGTACATACATTACATTACTTATCCTGTATTATACTCCAGAGCTGCGCTCACTATTCTGCTGGTGCAGTCACTGTGTACATACATTACATTACTTCTCTTGTATTATACTCCAGAGCTGCGCTCACTATTCTGCTGGTACAGTCACTGTGTACATAATTACATTACTTATCCTGTATTATACTCCAGAGCTGCGCTCACTATTCTGCTGGTGCAGTCACTGTGTACATACATTACATTACTTCTCCTGTATTATACCCCAGAGCTGCGCTCACTATTCTGCTGGTGCAGTCACTGTGTACATACATTACATTACTTATCCTGTATTATACTCCAGAGCTGCGCTCACTATTCTGCTGGTGCAGTCACTGTGTACATACATTACATTACTTATCCTGTATTATACCCCAGAGCTGCGCTCACTATTCTGCTGGTGCAGTCACTGTGTACATACATTACATTACTTATCCTGTATTATACCCCAGAGCTGCGCTCACTATTCTGCTGGTGCAGTCACTGTGTACATACATTACATTACTTATCCTGTATTATACTCCAGAGCTGCGCTCACTAGTCTGCTGGTGCAGTCACTGTGTACATACATTACATTACTTATCCTATATTATACCCCAGAGCTGCACTCACTATTCTGCTGGTACAGTCACTGTGTACATACATTACATTACTTATCCTGTATTATACTCAAGAGCTGCGCTCCCTATTCTGCTGGTACAGTCACTGTGTACATACATTACATTACTTATCCTGTATTATACCCCAGAGCTGCGCTCCCTATTCTGCTGGTACAGTCACTGTGTACATACATTACATTACTTCTCCTGTATTATACCCCAGAGCTGCGCTCACTATTCTGCTGGTACAGTCACTGTGTACATACATTACATTACTTATCCTGTATTATACTCCAGAGCTGCGCTCATTATTCTGCTGGTGCAGTCACTGTGTACAGACATTACATTACTTATCCTGTATTATACTCCAGAGCTGCGCTCACTATTCTGCTGGTACAGTCACTGTGTACATACATTACATTACTTATCCTGTATTATACTCCAGAGCTGCGCTCACTATTCTGCTGGTGCAGTCACTGTGTACATACATTACATTACTTATCCTGTCTTATACCCCAGAGCTGCGCTCACTATTCTGCTGGTACAGTCACTGTGTACATACATTACACTACTTATCCTGTATTATACTCCAGAGCTGCGCTCACTATTCTGCTGGTACAGTCACTGTGTACATACATTACAGTACTTATCCTGTATTATACTCCAGAGCTGCGCTCGCTATTCTGCTGGTACAGTCACTGTGTACATACATTACATTACTTATCCTATATTATACTCCAGAGCTGCGCTCGCTATTCTGCTAGTACAGTCACTGTGTACATACATTACATTACTTATCCTGTATTATATTCCAGAGCTGCGCTCACTATTCTGCTGGTACAGTCACTGTGTACATACATTACATTACTTATCCTGTATTATACTCCAGAGCTGCGCTCACTATTCTGCTGGTACAGTCACTGTGTACATACATTACATTACTTATCCTGTATTATACTCCAGAGCTGTGCTCACTATTCTGCTGGTACAGTCACTGTGTACATACATTACATTACTTATCCTGTATTATACTCCAGAGCTGCGCTCACTATTCTGCTGGTACAGTCACTGCTTACATACATTACATTACTTATCCTGTATTATACTCCAGAGCTGCGCTCACTATTCTGCTGGTGCAGTCACTGTGTACATACATCACATTACTTATCCTGTATTATATGCCAGAGCTGCGCTCACTATTCTGCTGGTGCAGTCACTGTGTACATACATTACATTACATTACTTATCCTGTATTATACTCCAGAGCTGCGCTCACTATTCTGCTGGTACAGTCACTGTGTACATACATTACATTACTTATCCTGTATTATACTCCAGAGCTGCACTCACTATTCTGCTGGTGCAGTCACTGTGTACATACATTACATTACTTATCCTGTATTATACTCCAGAGCTGCGCTCACTATTCTGCTGGTACAGTCACTGTGTACATACATTACATTACTTATCCTGTATTATACTCCAGAGCTGCGCTCACTATTCTGCTGGTACAGTCACTGTGTACATACATTACATTACTTATCCTGTATTATACCCCAGAGCTGCGCTCATTATTCTGCTGGTGCAGTCACTGTGTACATACATTACATTACTTATCCTGTATTATACTCCAGAGCTGTGCTCACTATTCTGCTGGTGCAGTCACTGCGTACATACATTACTTATCCTGTATTATACCCCAGAGCTGCGCTCACTATTCTGCTGGTACAGTCACTGTGTACATACATTACATTACATTACTTATCCTGTATTATACTCCAGAGCTGCGCTCACTATTCTGCTGGTACAGTCACTGTGTACATACATTACAGTACTTATCCTGTATTATACTCCAGAGCTGCGCTCACTATTCTGCTGGTACAGTCACTGTGTACATACATTACATTACTTATCCTGTATTATACTCCAGAGCTGCGCTCACTATTCTGCTGGTACAGTCACTGTGTACATACATTACTTATCCTGTATTATACTCCAGAGCTGCGCTCACTATTCTGCTGGTACAGTCACTGTGTACATACATTACATTACTTATCCTGTATTATACTCCAGAGCTGCGCTCACTATTTTGCTGGTACAGTCACTGTGTACATACATTACATTACTTATCCTGTATTATACTCCAGAGCTGCGCTCACTATTCTGCTGGTACAGTCACTGTGTACATACATTACATTACTTATCCTGTATTATACTCCAGAGCTGCACTCACTATTCTGCTGGTGCAGTCACTGTGTACATACATTACATTACTTATCCTGTATTATACTCCAGAGCTGCGCTCACTATTCTGCTGGTACAGTCACTGTGTACATACATTACATTACTTATCCTGTATTATACTGCAGAGCTAAGCTCACTATTCTGCTGGTACAGTCACTGTGTACATACATTACATTACTTATCCTGTATTATACTCCAGAGCTGCGCTCACTATTCTGCTGGTGCAGTCACTGTGTACATACATTACATTACTTATCCTGTATTATACTCCAGAGCTGCGCTCACTATTCTGCTGGTACAGTCACTGTGTACATACATTACATTACTTATCCTGTATTATACTCCAGAGCTGCGCTCACTATTCTGCTGGTGCAGTCACTGTGTACATACATTACATTACTTATCCTGTATTATACCCCAGAGCTGCGCTCACTATTCTGCTGGTGCAGTCACTGTGTACATACATTACATTACTTATCCTGTATTATACTCCAGAGCTGCGCTCACTATTCTGCTGGTACAGTCACTGTGTACATACATTACATTACTGATCCTGTATTATACCCCAGAGCTGCGCTCACTATTCTGCTGGTGCAGTCACTGTGTACATTACATTACTTATCCTGTATTATACCCCAGAGCTGCGCTCACTATTCTGCTGGTACAGTCACTGTGTACATCCATTACATTACTTATCCTGTATTATACTGCAGAGCTGCGCTCACTATTCTGCTGGTACAGTCACTGTGTACATACATTACTTATCCTGTATTATACTCCAGAGCTGCGCTCACTATTCTGCTGGTGCAGTCACTGTGTACATACATTACATTACTTATCCTGTATTATACTCCAGAGCTGCGCTCACTATTCTGCTGGTGCAGTCACTGTGTACATACATTACATTACTTCTCTTGTATTATACTCTAGAGCTGCGCTCACTATTCTGCGGGTGCAGTCACTGTGTACATACATTACTTATCCTATATTATACTCCAGAGCTGCGCTCACTATTCTGCCGGTACAGTCACTGTGTACATACATTACATTACTTATCCTGTATTATACTCCAGAGCTGCGCTCACTATTCTGCGGGTGCAGTCACTGTGTACATACATTACTTATCCTGTATTATACTCCAGAGCTGCGCTCACTATTCTGCCGGTACAGTCACTGTGTACATACATTACATTACTTATCCTGTATTATACCCCAGAGCTGCGCTCACTATTCTTCTGGTGCAGTCACTGTGTACATACATTACATTACTTATCCTGTATTATACTCCAGAGCTGCGCTCACTATTCTGCTGGTGCAGTCACTGTGTACATACATTACATTACTTATCGTGTATTATACCCCAGAGCTGCGCTCACTATTCTGCTGGTGCAGTCACTGTGTACATAGATTACATTACTTATCCTGTATTATACCCCAGAGCTGCGCTCACTATTCTGCTGGTACATTCACTGTGTACATACATTACTTCTCCTGTATTATACCCCAGAGCTGCGCTCACTATTCTGCTGGTACAGTCACTGTGTACATACATTACATTACCTATCCTGTATTATACTCCAGAGCTGCGCTCACTATTCTGCTGGTGCAGTCACTGTGTACATACATTACTTATCCTGTATTATACCCCAGAGCTGCGCTCACTATTCTGCTGGTACAGTCACTGTATACATATATTACATTACTTATCCTGTATTATACTCCAGAGCTGCGCTCACTATTCTGCTGGTACAGTCACTGTGTACATACATTACTTATCCTGTATTATACTCCAGAGCTGCGCTCCCTATTCTGCTGGTACAGTCACTGTATACATACATTACATTACTTATCCTGTATTATACTCCAGAGCTGCGCTCACTATTCTGCTGGTGCAGTCACTGTGTACATACATTACATTACTTATCCTGTATTATACTCCAGAGCTGCGCTCACTATTCTGCTGGTACAGTCACTGTGTACATACATTACATTACTTATCCTGTATTATACCCCAGAGCTGCACTCACTATTCTGCTGGTACAGTCACTGTTTACATACATTACATTACTTATCCTGTATTATACTCCAGAGCTGCGCTCCCTATTCTGCTGGTACAGTCACTGTGTACATACATTACATTACTTCTCCTGTATTATACCCCAGAGCTGCGCTTACTATTCTGCCGGTGCAGTCACTGTGTACATACATTACATTACTTATCCTGTATTATACTGCAGAGCTGCGCTCAGTATTCTGCTGGTACAGTCACTATGTACATACATTACATTACTTCTCCTGTATTATACTGCAGAGCTGCGCTCACTATTCTGCTGGTGCAGTCACTGTGTACATACATTACATTACTTATCCCGTATTATACTCCAGAGCTGCGCTCACTATTCTGCTGGTACAGTCACTGTGTACATACATTACATTACTTCTCTTGTATTATACTCTAGAGCTGCGCTCACTATTCTGCGGGTGCAGTCACTGTGTACATACATTACTTATCCTATATTATACTCCAGAGCTGCGCTCACTATTCTGCCGGTACAGTCACTGTGTACATACATTACATTACTTCTCCTGTATTATACTCCAGAGCTGCGCTCACTATTCTGCGGGTGCAGTCACTGTGTACATACATTACTTATCCTGTATTATACTCCAGAGCTGCGCTCACTATTCTGCCGTTACAGTCCCTGTGTACATACATTACATTACTTATCCTGTATTATACCCCAGAGCTGCGCTCACTATTCTTCTGGTGCAGTCACTGTGTACATACATTACATTACTTATCCTGTATTATACTCCAGAGCTGCGCTCACTATTCTGCTGGTGCAGTCACTGTGTACATACATTACATTACTTATCCTGTATTATACCCCAGAGCTGCGCTCACTATTCTGCTGGTACATTCACTGTGTACATACATTACATTACCTATCCTGTATTATACTCCAGAGCTGCGCTCACTATTCTGCTGGTGCAGTCACTGTGTACATACATTACTTATCCTGTATTATACCCCAGAGCTGCGCTCACTATTCTGCTGGTACAGTCACTGTATACATATATTACATTACTTATCCTGTATTATACTCCAGAGCTGCGCTCACTATTCTGCTGGTACAGTCACTGTGTACATACATTACATTACTTATCCTGTATTATACTCCAGAGCTGCGCTCACTATTCTGCTGGTACAGTCACTGTATACATACATTACATTACTTATCCTGTATTATACTCCAGAGCTGCGCTCACTATTCTGCTGGTGCAGTCACTGTGTACATACATTACATTACTTCTCTTGTATTATACACCAGAGCTGCGCTCACTATTCTGCTGGTGCAGTCACTGTGTACATACATTACATTACTTATCCTGTATTATACTCCAGAGCTGCGCTCACTATTCTGCTGGTACAGTCACTGTGTACATACATTACATTACTTCTCCTGTATTATACCCCAGAGCTGCGCTCACTATTCTGCCGGTGCAGTCACTGTGTACATACATTACATTACTTATCCTGTATTATACTGCAGAGCTGCGCTCACTATTCTGCTGGTACAGTCACTATGTACATACATTACATTACTTATCCTGTATTATACTCCAGAGCTGCGCTCACTATTCTGCTGGTGCAGTCACTGTGTACATACATTACATTACTTATCCTGTATTATACTCCATAGCTGCGCTCACTATTCTGCTGGTACAGTCACTGTGTACATACATTACATTACTTATCCTGTATTATACTCCAGAGCTGCGCTCACTATTCTGCTGGTGCAGTCACTGTGTACATACATTACATTACTTATCCTGTATTATACCCCAGAGCTGCGCTCACTATTCTGCTGGTGCAGTCACTGTGTACATACATTACATTACTTATCCTGTATTATACTCCAGAGCTGCGCTCACTATTCTGCTGGTACAGTCACTGTGTACATACATTACATTACTGATCCTGTATTATACCCCAGAGCTGCGCTCACTATTCTTCTGGTGCAGTCACTGTGTACATTACATTACTTATCCTGTATTATACCCCAGAGCTGCGCTCACTATTCTGCTGGTACAGTCACTGTGTACATCCATTACATTACTTATCCTGTATTATACTGCAGAGCTGCGCTCACTATTCTGCTGGTACAGTCACTGTGTACATACATTACTTATCCTGTATTATACTCCAGAGCTGCGCTCACTATTCTGCTGGTACAGTCACTGTGTACATACATAACATTACTTATCCTGTATTATACTCCAGAGCTGCGCTCACTATTCTGCTGGTGCAGTCACTGTGTACATACATTACATTACTTATCCTGTATTATACTCCAGAGCTGCGCTCACTATTCTGCTGGTGCAGTCACTGTGTACATACATTACATTACTTATCCTGTATTATACTCCAGAGCTGCGCTCACTATTCTGCTGGTGCAGTCACTGTGTACATACATTACATTACTTCTCTTGTATTATACTCTAGAGCTGCGCTCACTATTCTGCTGGTGCAGTCACTGTGTACATACATTACATTACTTATCCTGTATTATACTCCAGAGCTGCGCTCACTATTCTGCTGGTGCAGTCACTGTGTACATACATTACATTACTTATCCTATATTATACTCCAGAGCTGCGCTCACTATTCTGCCGGTACAGTCACTGTGTACATACATTACATTACTTATCCTGTATTATACTCCAGAGCTGCGCTCACTATTCTGCGGGTGCAGTCACTGTGTACATACATTACTTATCCTGTATTATACTCCAGAGCTGCGCTCACTATTCTGCTGGTACAGTCACTGTGTACATACATTACATTACTTATCCTGTATTATACTCCAGAGCTGCGCTCACTATTCTGCTGGTACAGTCACTGTATACATACATTACATTACTTATCCTGTATTATACTCCAGAGCTGCGCTCACTATTCTGCTGGTGCAGTCACTGTGTACATACATTACATTACTTATCCTGTATTATACCCCAGAGCTGCGCTCACTATTCTGCTGGTGCAGTCACTGTGTACATACATTACATTACTTATCCTGTATTATGCTCCAGAGCTGCGCTCACTTTTCTGCTGGTACAGTCACTGTGTACATACATTACATTACTTATCCTGTATTATACTCCAGAGCTGCGCTCACTAGTCTGCTGGTGCAGTCACTGTGTACATACATTACATTACTTATCCTGTATTATGCTCCAGAGCTGCGCTCACTATTCTGCTGGTGCAGTCACTGTGTACATACATTACATTACTTATCCTGTATTATACTCCAGAGCTGCGCTCACTAGTCTGCTGGTGCAGTCACTGTGTACATACATTACATTACTTATCCTATATTATACCCCAGAGCTGCACTCACTATTCTGCTGGTACAGTCACTGTGTACATACATTACATTACTTATCCTGTATTATACTCAAGAGCTGCGCTCCCTATTCTGCTGGTACAGTCACTGTGTACATACATTACATTACTTCTCCTGTATTATACCCCAGAGCTGCGCTCCCTATTCTGCTGGTATAGTCACTGTGTACATACATTACTTATCCTGTATTATACTCCAGAGCTGCGCTCACTATTCTGCTGGTACAGTCACTGTGTACATACATTACATTACTTCTCCTGTATTATACCCCAGAGCTGCGCTCACTATTCTGCCGGTGCAGTCACTGTGTACATACATTACATTACTTATCCTGTATTATACTGCAGAGCTGCGCTCACTATTCAGCTGGTACAGTCACTGTATACATACATTACATTACTTATCCTGTATTATACTGCAGAGCTGCGCTCACTATTCTGCTGGTACAGTCACTATGTACATACATTACATTACTTCTCCTGTATTATACTGCAGAGCTGCGCTCACTATTCAGCTGGTACAGTCACTGTGTACATACATTACTTATCCTGTATTATACTGCAGAGCTGCGCTCACTATTCTGCTGGTGCAGTCACTGTGTACATACATTACATTACTTATCCTGTATTATACTCCAGAGCTGCGCTCACTATTCTGCTGGTGCAGTCACTGTGTACATACATTACATTACTTCTCCTGTATTATACCCCACAGCTGCGCTCACTATTCTGCTGGTACAGTCACTGTGTACATACATTACATTACTTATCCTGTATTATACTCCAGAGCTGCGCTCACTATTCTGCTGGTACAGTCACTGTGTACATACATTACATTACTTATCCTGTATTATACCCCAGAGCTGCGCTCACTATTCTGCTGGTACAGTCACTGTATACATACATACATTACATTACTTATCCTGTATTATACTCCAGAGCTGCGCTCACTATTCTGCTGGTACAGTCACTGTGTACATACATTACATTACTTATCCCGTATTATACTCCAGAGCTGCGCTCACTATTCTGCTGGTACAGTCACTGTGTACATACATTACATTACTTCTCTTGTATTATACTCTAGAGCTGCGCTCACTATTCTGCGGGTGCAGTCACTGTGTACATACATTACTTATCCTATATTATACTCCAGAGCTGCGCTCACTATTCTGCCGGTACAGTCACTGTGTACATACATTACATTACTTCTCCTGTATTATACTCCAGAGCTGCGCTCACTATTCTGCGGGTGCAGTCACTGTGTACATACATTACTTATCCTGTATTATACTCCAGAGCTGCGCTCACTATTCTGCCGTTACAGTCCCTGTGTACATACATTACATTACTTATCCTGTATTATACCCCAGAGCTGCGCTCACTATTCTTCTGGTGCAGTCACTGTGTACATACATTACATTACTTATCCTGTATTATACTCCAGAGCTGCGCTCACTATTCTGCTGGTGCAGTCACTGTGTACATACATTACATTACTTATCCTGTATTATACCCCAGAGCTGCGCTCACTATTCTGCTGGTACATTCACTGTGTACATACATTACATTACCTATCCTGTATTATACTCCAGAGCTGCGCTCACTATTCTGCTGGTGCAGTCACTGTGTACATACATTACTTATCCTGTATTATACCCCAGAGCTGCGCTCACTATTCTGCTGGTACAGTCACTGTATACATATATTACATTACTTATCCTGTATTATACTCCAGAGCTGCGCTCACTATTCTGCTGGTACAGTCACTGTGTACATACATTACATTACTTATCCTGTATTATACTCCAGAGCTGCGCTCACTATTCTGCTGGTACAGTCACTGTATACATACATTACATTACTTATCCTGTATTATACTCCAGAGCTGCGCTCACTATTCTGCTGGTGCAGTCACTGTGTACATACATTACATTACTTCTCTTGTATTATACACCAGAGCTGCGCTCACTATTCTGCTGGTGCAGTCACTGTGTACATACATTACATTACTTATCCTGTATTATACTCCAGAGCTGCGCTCACTATTCTGCTGGTACAGTCACTGTGTACATACATTACATTACTTCTCCTGTATTATACCCCAGAGCTGCGCTCACTATTCTGCCGGTGCAGTCACTGTGTACATACATTACATTACTTATCCTGTATTATACTGCAGAGCTGCGCTCACTATTCTGCTGGTACAGTCACTATGTACATACATTACATTACTTATCCTGTATTATACTCCAGAGCTGCGCTCACTATTCTGCTGGTGCAGTCACTGTGTACATACATTACATTACTTATCCTGTATTATACTCCATAGCTGCGCTCACTATTCTGCTGGTACAGTCACTGTGTACATACATTACATTACTTATCCTGTATTATACTCCAGAGCTGCGCTCACTATTCTGCTGGTGCAGTCACTGTGTACATACATTACATTACTTATCCTGTATTATACCCCAGAGCTGCGCTCACTATTCTGCTGGTGCAGTCACTGTGTACATACATTACATTACTTATCCTGTATTATACTCCAGAGCTGCGCTCACTATTCTGCTGGTACAGTCACTGTGTACATACATTACATTACTGATCCTGTATTATACCCCAGAGCTGCGCTCACTATTCTTCTGGTGCAGTCACTGTGTACATTACATTACTTATCCTGTATTATACCCCAGAGCTGCGCTCACTATTCTGCTGGTACAGTCACTGTGTACATCCATTACATTACTTATCCTGTATTATACTGCAGAGCTGCGCTCACTATTCTGCTGGTACAGTCACTGTGTACATACATTACTTATCCTGTATTATACTCCAGAGCTGCGCTCACTATTCTGCTGGTACAGTCACTGTGTACATACATAACATTACTTATCCTGTATTATACTCCAGAGCTGCGCTCACTATTCTGCTGGTGCAGTCACTGTGTACATACATTACATTACTTATCCTGTATTATACTCCAGAGCTGCGCTCACTATTCTGCTGGTGCAGTCACTGTGTACATACATTACATTACTTATCCTGTATTATACTCCAGAGCTGCGCTCACTATTCTGCTGGTGCAGTCACTGTGTACATACATTACATTACTTCTCTTGTATTATACTCTAGAGCTGCGCTCACTATTCTGCTGGTGCAGTCACTGTGTACATACATTACATTACTTATCCTGTATTATACTCCAGAGCTGCGCTCACTATTCTGCTGGTGCAGTCACTGTGTACATACATTACATTACTTATCCTATATTATACTCCAGAGCTGCGCTCACTATTCTGCCGGTACAGTCACTGTGTACATACATTACATTACTTATCCTGTATTATACTCCAGAGCTGCGCTCACTATTCTGCGGGTGCAGTCACTGTGTACATACATTACTTATCCTGTATTATACTCCAGAGCTGCGCTCACTATTCTGCTGGTACAGTCACTGTGTACATACATTACATTACTTATCCTGTATTATACTCCAGAGCTGCGCTCACTATTCTGCTGGTACAGTCACTGTATACATACATTACATTACTTATCCTGTATTATACTCCAGAGCTGCGCTCACTATTCTGCTGGTGCAGTCACTGTGTACATACATTACATTACTTATCCTGTATTATACCCCAGAGCTGCGCTCACTATTCTGCTGGTGCAGTCACTGTGTACATACATTACATTACTTATCCTGTATTATGCTCCAGAGCTGCGCTCACTTTTCTGCTGGTACAGTCACTGTGTACATACATTACATTACTTATCCTGTATTATACTCCAGAGCTGCGCTCACTAGTCTGCTGGTGCAGTCACTGTGTACATACATTACATTACTTATCCTGTATTATGCTCCAGAGCTGCGCTCACTATTCTGCTGGTGCAGTCACTGTGTACATACATTACATTACTTATCCTGTATTATACTCCAGAGCTGCGCTCACTAGTCTGCTGGTGCAGTCACTGTGTACATACATTACATTACTTATCCTATATTATACCCCAGAGCTGCACTCACTATTCTGCTGGTACAGTCACTGTGTACATACATTACATTACTTATCCTGTATTATACTCAAGAGCTGCGCTCCCTATTCTGCTGGTACAGTCACTGTGTACATACATTACATTACTTCTCCTGTATTATACCCCAGAGCTGCGCTCCCTATTCTGCTGGTATAGTCACTGTGTACATACATTACTTATCCTGTATTATACTCCAGAGCTGCGCTCACTATTCTGCTGGTACAGTCACTGTGTACATACATTACATTACTTCTCCTGTATTATACCCCAGAGCTGCGCTCACTATTCTGCCGGTGCAGTCACTGTGTACATACATTACATTACTTATCCTGTATTATACTGCAGAGCTGCGCTCACTATTCAGCTGGTACAGTCACTGTATACATACATTACATTACTTATCCTGTATTATACTGCAGAGCTGCGCTCACTATTCTGCTGGTACAGTCACTATGTACATACATTACATTACTTCTCCTGTATTATACTGCAGAGCTGCGCTCACTATTCAGCTGGTACAGTCACTGTGTACATACATTACTTATCCTGTATTATACTGCAGAGCTGCGCTCACTATTCTGCTGGTGCAGTCACTGTGTACATACATTACATTACTTATCCTGTATTATACTCCAGAGCTGCGCTCACTATTCTGCTGGTGCAGTCACTGTGTACATACATTACATTACTTCTCCTGTATTATACCCCACAGCTGCGCTCACTATTCTGCTGGTACAGTCACTGTGTACATACATTACATTACTTATCCTGTATTATACTCCAGAGCTGCGCTCACTATTCTGCTGGTACAGTCACTGTGTACATACATTACATTACTTATCCTGTATTATACCCCAGAGCTGCGCTCACTATTCTGCTGGTACAGTCACTGTATACATACATACATTACATTACTTATCCTGTATTATACTCCAGAGCTGCGCTCACTATTCTGCTGGTACAGTCACTGTGTACATACATTACATTACTTATCCTGTATTATACTCCAGAGCTGCGCTCACTATTCTGCTGGTGCAGTCACTGTGTACATACAATACATTACTTATCCTGTGTTACACCCCAGAGCTGCGCTCACTATTCTGCTGGTACAGTCACTGTGCACATACATTACATTACTTCTCCTGTATTATACCCCAGAGCTGCGCTCACTATTCTGCTGGTACAGTCACTGTGCACATACATTACTTCTCCTGTATTATACCCCAGAGCTGCGCTCACTATTCTGCTGGTACAGTCACTGTGTACATACATTACATTACTTATCCTGTATTATACTGCAGAGCTGCGCTCACTATTCTGCTGGTGCAGTCACTGTGTACATACAATACATTACTTATCCTGTATTACACCCCAGAGCTGCGCTCACTATTCTGCTGGTACAGTCACTGTGTACATACATTACATTACTTCTCCTGTATTATACCCCAGAGCTGCGCTCACTATTCTGCTGGTGCAGTCACTGTGTACATACATTACATTACTTCTCCTGTATTATACCCCACAGCTGCGCTCACTATTCTGCTGGTACAGTCACTGTGTACATACATTACATTACTTATCCTGTATTATACCCCACAGCTGCGCTCACTATTCTGCTGGTACAGTCACTGTATACATACATACATTACATTACTTATCCTGTATTATACTCCAGAGATGCGCTCACTATTCTGCTGGTACAGTCACTGTGTACATACATTACATTACTTATCCTGTATTACTCCCCAGAGCTGCGCTCACTATTCTGCTGGTACAGTCACTGTGTACATACATTACTTATCCTGTATTATACTGCAGAGCTGCGCTCACTATTCTGCTGGTACATTCACTGTATACATACATTACATTACTTATCCTGTATTATACTCCAGAGCTGCGCTCACTATTCTGCTGGTACAGTCACTGTGTACATACATTACATTACTTATCCTGTATTATACTCCAGAGCTGCGCTCACTATTCTGCTGGTGCAGTCACTGTGTACATACATTACATTACTTATCCTGTATTATACTCCAGAGCTGCGCTCACTATTCTGCTGGTGCAGTCACTGTGTACATACATTACATTACTTCTCCTGTATTATACTCCAGAGCTGCGCTCACTATTCTGCTGGTGCAGTCACTGTGTACATACAATACATTACTTATCCTGTATTACACCCCAGAGCTGCGCTCACTATTCTGCTGGTACAGTCACTGTGTACATACATTACATTACTTCTCCTGTATTATACTCCAGAGCTGCGCTCACTATTCTGCTGGTACAGTCACTGTGTACATACATTACTTCTCCTGTATTATACCCCAGAGCTGCGCTCACTATTCTGCTGGTACAGTCACTGTGTACATACATTACTTCTCCTGTATTATACCCCAGAGCTGCGCTCAGTGTTGCTTGTTCTGGTGATTTGCATCTATCTTTCCTGCAGTTCTTGTAGTGACTTTCCGTCTTGCTCGCCTGTACTGTTAGCGTTTTGTTCACAAGCTTGCTGACTGTTTCCACTGACAGTTCTTGGTCTCTGCTCTTCATGTCTTTGGTGTGGACCATTTTGGGGTTCCTGTAATGAGATGTGATGTCATCAGTACGTCGCCATGATCAGAGTTGTTAGCTGTATACTTGGTTGTGTTAGTTGTCACATTACTGATGGTTTCCAGTCTGTGTGGTAGGAGCTGTGCCCGCTGGTATGACATCACACGTCCCCTCACATGTAGCCTGCAGATTTGGGTTTTACATTAACCCTTCTTGTTCTGCCTGTGACCCCTTTTTTTTAGAGCCATCTTTAATGGGTCCTCCCCTTGCAGTGGCTGCTCCTCTGTACACACTGCTTTGTTGGTCCTCTCCACTGCTCCCCCTGCAGGTTGGGGTGTATAGTGTCCCCCATGTGTACGCTGCGCCCCCCCTCATTCACGCTCTGTCTCTCATCAGGTCCGGTCGGCAGTTTCATCCCATGAACAGAGATCACTGACGGAGCATTCCAGAAACAGGTGCGTTTCTAGTGGGCGGAGCTCTTACCCCAAGTATATGGATGGTGGGTGGAGCCTGGCACCAGTTGTATGTGTATAATGTGGAGAGGCTTCATACTTAAAGGGGTTGTACAGGCAACGACGGGCAGGCTTTGCAACATTGCAATAAGCTCGGATCAGTGAAAAATAAAGAAATTACCTCCTCGCCCGTCCTAAGCTCCGGCGCCTCCCGGCTCATCTTCTCGGCAGGTCTCTTCTGCGTTGTGCTGGTCAGTGGTCGTGACTGCCGAGACCAAACAGAAGCTTCAGCGCAACACAGAGGAGACCCGGGACAGCAGATGGACCAGGAGGAAGCGGGAGACCCCGGAGCAAAGCGCACAGGCCAGGATGTGCTTTCTATTACTATTGAAACATTAAAAGGGTTGTCCATTTTTGCCTGGACAACCCCTTTAAGACTGTCCAGATACTTTGTACATTCCGCAATACTCCGCTCCATCTCACACTTGTACATTACACCCTCCATCTGACACTATACATTGTACATTACACCCTCCATCTGACACTATATATTGTACATTACACCCCTCCATCTGACACTATATATTGTACATTACACCCTCCATCTGACACTATATATTGTACATTACACCCCTCCATCTGACACTATATATTGTACATTACACCCCTCCATCTCACACTTGTACATTACACCATCTGACACTATACATTGTACATTACACCCCTCCATCTGACACTATACATTGTACATTACACCCCTCCATCTCACACTTGTACATTACACCATCTGACACTATACATTGTACATTACACTCCTCCATCTGACACTATATTGTACAATATACCCTCCATCTGACACTATATATTGTACATTACACCCTCCATCTGACACTATATATTGTACATTACACCCCTCCATCTGACACTATATATTGTACATTACACCCCTCCATCTGACACTATATATTGTACATTACACCCTCCATCTGACACTATATATTGTACATTACACCCTCCATCTGACACTATATATTGTACATTACACTCCTCCATCTGACACTATACATTGTACATTACACCCCTCCATCTGACACTATATATTGTACATTACACCCCTCCATCTGACACTATACATTGTACATTACACCCCTCCATCTGACACTATATATTGTACATTACTCCCCTCCATCTGACACTATACATTGTACATTACACCCCTCCATCTGACATATATTGTACATTACACCCTCCATCTGACACTATATATTGTACATTACACCCCTCCATCTGACACTATATATTGTACATTACACCCCTCCATCTGACACTATATATTGTACATTACATCCCTCCATCTGACACTATATATTGTACATTACACCCCTCCATCTGACACTATATATTGTACATTACACCCTCCATCTGACACTATATATTGTACATTACACCCCTCCATCTGACACTATATATTGTACATTACTCCCCTCCATCTGACACTATACATTGTACATTACACCCCTCCATCTGACATTATATATTGTACATTACACCCTCCATCTGACACTATATATTGTACATTACACCCCTCCATCTGACACTATATTTTGTACATTACACCCCTCCATCTGACACTATACGTTGTACATTACACCCCTCCATCTGACACTATATGTTGTACATTACACCCTCCATCTGACACTATATATTGTACATTACTCCCCTCCATCTGACACTATACATTGTACATTACACCCCTCCATCTGACACTATATATTGTACATTACACCCCTCCATCTGACACTATACATTGTACATTACACCCCTCCATCTGACACTATACATTGTACATTACACCCTCCATCTGACACTATATATTGTACATTACACCCCTCCATCTGACACTATATATTGTACATTACACCCCTCCATCTGACACTATATATTGTACATTACACCCTCCATCTGACACTATATATTGTACATTACACCCTCCATCTGACACTATATATTGTACATTACACTCCTCCATCTGACACTATATATTGTACATTACACCCCTCCATCTGACACTATATATTGTACATTACACCCCTCCATCTGACACTATATATTGTACATTACACCCCTCCATCTGACACTATATATTGTACATTACACCCCTCCATCTGACACTATATATTGTACATTACACCCCTCCATCTGACACTATACATTGTACATTACACCCCTCCATCTGACACTATACATTGTACATTACACCCCTCCATCTGACACTATACATTGTACATTACACCCCTCCATCTGATACTATATATTGTACATTACACCCCTCCATCTGACACTATATATTGTACATTACACCCCTCCATCTGACACTATATATTGTACATTACACCCCTCCATCTGACACTATATATTGTACATTACATCCCTCCATCTGACACTATATATTGTACATTACACCCCTCCATCTGACACTATATATTGTACATTACATCCCTCCATCTGACACTATATATTGTACATTACACCCCTCCATCTGACACTATATATTGTACATTACACCCTCCATCTGACACTATATATTGTACATTACACCCCTCCATCTGACACTATATATTGTACATTACTCCCCTCCATCTGACACTATACATTGTACATTACACCCCTCCATCTGACATTATATATTGTACATTACACCCTCCATCTGACACTATATATTGTACATTACACCCCTCCATCTGACACTATACTTTGTACATTACACCCCTCCATCTGACACTATACGTTGTACATTACACCCCTCCATCTGACACTATATGTTGTACATTACACCCTCCATCTGACACTATATGTTGTACATTACTCCCCTCCATCTGACACTATACATTGTACATTACACCCCTCCATCTGACACTATATATTGTACATTACACCCTCCATCTGACACTATACATTGTACATTACTCCCCTCCATCTGACACTATATATTGTACATTACACCCCTCCATCTGACACTATACATTGTACATTACACCCCTCCATCTGACACTATACATTGTACATTACACCCCTCCATCTGACACTATATATTGTACATTACACCCCTCCATCTGACACTATATATAGTACATTACACCCCTCCATCTGACACTATACGTTGTACATTACACCCCTCCATCTGACACTATATATTGTACATTACATCCCTCCATCTGACACTATACGTTGTACATTACACCCTCCATCTGACACTATATATTGTACTTTACACCCCTCCATCTGACACTATACATTGTACATTACACCCTCCATCTGACACTATACATTGTACATTACACCCCTCCATCTGACACTATACATTGTACATTACACCCCTCCATCTGACACTATATATTGTACATTACACCCCTCTATCTGACACTATATATTGTACATTACACCCCTCCATCTGACACTATATATTGTACATTACACCCCTCCATCTGACACTATATATTGTACATTACACCCTCCATCTGACATTATATATAGTACATTACACCCCTCCATCTGACACTATATATAGTACATTACACCCCTCCATCTGACACTATACATTGTACATTACACCCCTCCATCTGACACTATATATTGTACATTACACCCTCCATCTGACACTATATATTGTACATTACACCCCTCCATCTGACATTATATATAGTACATTACACCCTCCATCTGACACTATATATTGTACATTACACCCCTCCATCTGACATTATATATAGTACATTACACCCCTCCATCTGACACTATATATTGTACATTACACCCCTCCATCTGACATTATATATAGTACATTACACCCCTCCATCTGACACTATACATTGTACATTACACCCCTCCATCTGACACTATATATTGTACATTACACCCTCCATCTGACACTATATATTGTACATTACACCCTCCATCTGACACTATATATTGTACATTACACCCCTCCATCTGACATTATATATAGTACATTACACCCCTCCATCTGACACTATACATTGTACATTACACCCCTCCATCTGACACTATATATTGTACATTACACCCCTCCATCTGACACTATATATTGTACATTACACCCTCCATCTGACACTATACATTGTACATTACACCCTCCATCTGACACTATACATTGTACATTACACCCTCCATCTGACACTATATATTGTACATTACACCCTCCATCTGACACTATATATTGTACATTACACCCCTCCATCTGACACTATACATTGTACATTACACCCTCCATCTGACACTATATATAGTACATTACACCCCTCCATCTGACACTATACATTGTACATTACACCCTCCATCTGACACTATATATTGTACATTACACCCTCCATCTGACACTATATATTGTACATTACACCCTCCATCTGACACTATACATTGTACATTACACCCTCCATCTGACACTATACATTGTACATTACACCCTCCATCTGACACTATATATTGTACATTACACCCTCCATCTGACACTATATATAGTACATTACACCCCTCCATCTGACACTATATATTGTACATTACACCCCTCCATCTGACACTATATATTGTACATTACACCCTCCATCTGACACTATACATTGTACATTACACCCTCCATCTGACACTATACATTGTACATTACACCCTCCATCTGACACTATATATTGTACATTACACCCCTCCATCTGACACTATACATTGTACATTACACCCTCCATCTGACACTATACATTGTACATTACACCCTCCATCTGACACTATACGTTGTACATTACACCCTCCATCTGACACTATACGTTGTACATTACACCCGGCGTTGTGCTCCCTGTGGCGGTGTATAGTTTATAGGATATTTTGTGTCGCGCAGACCCTGTGACCTCCCGATCAGACTCGGTCAGGCTGGGACTATTTTTTGTCTTCCGGGTTTTCCTCGGCTGCTCATCCTTCTGCTTTCTTTCCCAGGTACCTTCAGTTCACACCATGGCTGCTGAAACACTAAATTTTGGGCCAGAATGGTGAGTGGTTGTTACTTGTGCTGGGGTAGTTGTGCACGTTGCCAGGCAGCACTACTGGAGGGTCATGTAGAGTGATGTAGTCAGTGTTTGGGGCTGCAGAGCGCCCCCTGCCTGTGACATGCTGCCAATCTGTGTCTGTTTCTCTCTCCAGGCTTCGCGCACTATCCAGTGGGGGATCCGTCGCTTCCCCTCCTCCTTCCCCCGCTATGCCAAAGTATAAACTGGCGGAGTATCGCTATGGACGAGAGGAGATGTTGGCACTTTATATAAAAGAGAACAAGGTGAGACCCTCGTTTTGGCAGCGCTGCCCCCCTCGGCCTCATGTGATGCTTACTCCAGACTAAGCCTCTCCATCTGACTTCTGCAGGTCCCTGAGGAAATGCAAGACAAGGAGTTTGCTGTGATCCTGAATGAGGAGCCGCTGCAGCCTCTCGCCCTCCTGCCGCTCACAGAGGAGGAGCAGGTACTGATGGGGGGTCTAGAGAACCCCGTCCGCCCTCTCCAGTCTCCCCCATTTCACATCACTTTTCCTTTTCTCCAGAGGAACTTTTCGCTGTCTGTAAACAGTGTTCCTGTGCTACGTCTGATGGGTAAAGGAGCGGCGCCCGCCCCAGGAGGAGTGAGCCGGGGCAGGGGCACTGCACGTGGTCGGGGTAAGCAATGGCTGGTCAGGATCTGATGAGACCCCACTGATCAGGCATAAAGTACTGATATTTCTTTCTGCCCCCATCAGGCCGCGGTCGGGGGGATACTGCTGTCTACCAGCGGGCTCTGGACGATGGGGACTCTGGATTCGGCCGTGGAGGTCGGGAGATTCACCGGAGCCAGAGCTGGGATGACAGGTGAGGGGGCTGTTCACATTAAAGTGTCAGGGATGTATGGTAGGGTATCAGATGAGGATCAGCAGGAGTCAGTCACCCAGACCCCCCAGCCTATCAGCTCTTGCCGTGATTGGGGCGAGTGCTACGGTCCTGTCACTGAAAGCCAAGCACAGCGCCATCAGTCATGTAGTGGCTGTGCTTGGTATGACAGCTCATCACCAGTCACTAGAATGGGACTGAGTTGCCAACAGGCCACGTGACCGATGTATGTAACATCACAGGGCTTTAGGTTTTGGATGGTCCCAGGTGTCGGACACCCACTGGTCTTCAGTCACTGTCCAAGGTATAAGGCCTGCAAATCCCTTTAATGATGCGTACTGATCACATGACCCAGTGTCACTTTGTCATTGTTCTTGTTTCAGGGGGGAGAGACGATTTGAGAAGCCCATCAGGAGGGAAGCAGGTAGGTCACATGAGAGAGCAGCAGTCCTGCGTGGACCATACATGGGGCTTGTCCTGGACATTGGCCGGTGACCCCGACCCCCCCCCCCCCCCCCCCCCCTGAAGTTCTGTGTTCTGTCTCTGCAGTGCGTGTGGGCTTTGAGGAGAGCGCTGGTCCATCTAGGAAAGAGTTTGCCCGTTCAGACAGTGATAACTGGCGCACACTGCGTGACGGCCAAGAGGAGGATGAGGACGGTAACTGGAGGCTGTCTGTGTCCAGGAGAGATGACCGCTGGCGATCTACAAGCCCTGGAGGAAGTACAGGTAAGGTTGGTGGTCCTGGGCCCCCCGCCCCTCACCTCGGTCATATCTCTTCTCATGTATCTTATATGTTAATATTCAGAGGGGCCGCGGTCTGCAGGATGGAGGGATCACGGTGACCGCCGTCGCAAGTTTGACTTTGAGGTGGTGCGGGAGGAGGGTGGCGCAGCTCCACGGGGAAGTGGGCGTGGCAGTGACAACGCACAGGAAGAGGACAGGGACGGGCTCCCCGAATGGTGCATGGAGGATGAAGATGACGAAATGGGAACCTTTGACTCCTCCGGGGCCTTCTTATCATTCAAGGTATTTACATGAGTAGGGGCTGGATGGTCTCGGACCAGTAAAATGGCGGCCATTGTGGGGGTGGACCTTTCCATGACATTGACCATTACTTCCATTACAGAAAAGCCCCAAAGAGACCATTGTAGAAGAGCAGGAGCTGGAGTTCCAGGGTGTGGAGGAAGAAGAAGAGGAGGAGAGAACAGAAGATGCCGACAGAACCGCTCTCAATAGTAAGTTAGGCAGACTCTGCAGCAGCACAGAGCATTTCAGCTGATGTATGCACTGACCCTTCGGGTGGAGGGAAGAACTGGATCCAACAGCAGCACAAAGTATTTCAGAAGTTGACGTACTCTATCGCTTCCTATAGGTGACGAACAGCCGACTCCACCAGAAGATGCTCAGCAGGATCTCCCTTCAAAATCCCCTGAGCAGAACACGTCTGTGTGGTCCACAGGGGGGTATACAGAGGGGGAGCGAGCCCCAGATATATCCCCTACAAATGGAGAAGATGGGACTTTGGTGGAGCCTCCGCCATGTCCCCTAGAAGAAGGTGCGTGTGTGGAGGTCAGCACTGAGGGGAAGGTCAGTGGTTTAAGACGCCCACTAACTCTCCTCCTAACTTATAGGTAACCCCGGACCATTCGCTCCTTCCTCAATCTCCCCACTTTCCTCTCTGCCGACCCCTCCATCTCCCCCCACAGTTGCTGCTACTGAATTTTCTGTGGGGGATCCGGAGGAGGATGAAGGCATGAAACATCTCCAGCAGGTAAGTCTCCGCTATCACTGCTGACATTGGCGTGTGTGGCCGGCCATGACTGATATCCCCCCCTCTTTTAGGAAGCTGAGAAGTTGGTGGCTTCCCTGCAAGATTCCTCCCTAGAAGAAGATGCCTTCTCCTCTAGTCGCTCACATAGTGCTGCTGCTCTGCCCCTGTCCCACGAGGCTGCCATGAAGTGGTTCTACAAGGACCCTCAGGGGGAGATCCAAGGTCTGTGCGTCTTATGACGGCTGGCTGTATGGCGCCCCTTATCCTGTTCTCCTTATCTCACCCCCTTACCCTTTGTTTCTCGCCCGCAGGTCCGTTTAGTACACAAGAGATGGCAGAGTGGTGCCAGGCGGGATATTTCACTATGTCACTCTTAGTGAAGCGAGGCTGCGATGAGGGCTTTCAGCCTTTGGGTGAAGTCATCAAGATGTGGGGTCGGGTACCTTTTGCCCCAGGGCCATCTCCGCCACCCCTGCTGGTGAGTTGTGGTCTTGTAGTTTTTCCACTCTGTGTTGTTCCTCCACCAGTTGCTCTTCAGCATCTTCTCCTTTTTTCTAGGGTAACATTGATCAGCAGTGCCTGAAAAAACAGCAGGAATTAGCTTTGTATCAGCAGATGCAACATCAGTACTTGCTGCAGCTTTTTAGCAGGTAATCCCCTTATTACAAGAGCTTTAGGTGACGGCCCTTGTCTTTCTCTTTCCTCCTCTTTATATCTTTATCACTCTGATCGCTCCCCAATTGTCTTGTATCTTCCTTCTGTGATTCCTCTTTTTATCTCTGCTCCTTTACTTCCTGCAGCAGTGACACTTTGTACAGTAATGTCCAGATAATTGCTGATTCTTATCCTGTTTTGGTTAATGGCTACCATCTTCTCCTTATCTTCCTGATCACACGTATATTGTCGTGTATCTTCACTTTGTGATTCTCCTTTACTCTCTGCAGCATAGGACCTTTGTATAGTAATGTTATACGTGCCAGTTCTGATGACTATTACCATATTCCCCGGCTCCTCCATTTCGCGCACACTTATTGTTGTGTATCTTCCCGTATCTCTGCTCCTTTACTCCCTGCAGCATGGCCCCTTTGTATAGTAATGTTATACGTGCCAGTTCTGATGACTATTACCATATTCCCCGGCTCCTCCATCACACACACTTATTGTTGTGTATCTTCCCGTATCTCTGCTCCTTTACTCCCTGCAGCATGGCCCCTTTGTATAGTAATGTTATACGTGCCAGTTCTGATGACTACTACCATATTCCCCGGCTCCTCCATCACACACACTTATTGTTGTGTATCTTCCCGTATCTCTGCTCCTTTACTCCCTGCAGCATGTCCCTATGTATAGTAATGTTATATGTGCCAGGTCTGATGACTACTACCATATGTCTCCCCTCCCCCGGCTCCTCCATTTCGCGCACACTTATTGTTGTGTATCTTCCCGTATCTCTGCTCCTTTACTCCCTGCAGCATGGTCCCTATGTATAGTAATGTTATACGTGCCAGTTCTGATGACTACTACCATATTCCCCGGCTCCTCCATCACACACACTTATTGTTGTGTATCTTCCCGTATCTCTGCTCCTTTACTCCCTGCAGCATGGTCCCTATGTATAGTAATGTTATATGTGCCAGGTCTGATGACTACTACCATATGTCTCCCCTCCCCCGGCTCCTCCATCACACACACTTATTGTTGTGTATCTTCCCGTATCTCTGCTCCTTTACTCCCTGCAGCATGGTCCCTTTGTATAGTAATGTTATACGTGCCAGGTCTGATGACTACTACCATATTCCCCGGCTCCTCCATTTCGCGCACGTATATTGCTGTGTATCTTCCCGTATCTCTGCTCCTTTACTCCCTGCAGCATAGGCCCTCTCTTTAGTAACGTTGAGCATTGCTGTGTATTGCAGGCAGCAGTATTCTCAGCAGAAATCCAGTGATCTAACTGCTCAGCAACAACAGCAGCTGACACTGTTCCTCCAGCAACTGAACCCCTCAAAATCCAGGTGGGGGTCTCCATTTCACTGTTGTCCTGTCACGCCCCTTGCCACTCCCCCTACTGTAGTTACTTCACCTCTTATATCTACAAGCATTTTGAGGTTCTAAGGGGTTGTTGGGGCTAATATGCACCCTGTGTTAGGAGGAGGGGTAAAGCCGATGACCTGGGGGGGGGGGGCCCCTCATAGATTGAATACTAGTACAATGTCAGTCAGCTGCTGCTAAGCCACTCATACTCTGTAGTGAAGGGACCCCCAGTTCTGGACAGGTGGGGAGAAGGAACTGCTGCCCACCCTGTCCAGAACTGGGGGTCCCTTCACCTACAGAGTCTGCGTGGCTTTGCAGGCAGCTGACTGACATTGTACTAGTATTCAATCTTCTGCAGGGGCTCCCAGGATGCTGCCCTCCTCCCCTCTATGAACCGATCTCTCTCTGTGCCAGACACTGGATCCTTATGGGATCTGAATACCTCAAACACACCGACAGCAGGTAAGTGTCACCTATATATTTGTATCCTCCCCACCCCTGGTCCAGTTCTCGCCCGCATTAACCCTTTGTTTCTCTGTAAGGTGGGGACTCTGCACTGTGGGACCTGCCTGTGACTGCGGTATCTCAGGGGCCAATATTGGAGCAGCTGCAACTGCAACAGAAGGTATTGTTACTGTCCTGACATAGCAGAGCCGCGCGGGTGCGCAGGGTGTAGTGTTTGTACTCATAGTGGGGGATTCACTTAGTTGCAGGAGCGCAGAGAAGCAGAACTCAGGGCCAAGAGAGAAGAGGAGGAGAGGAAGAGGAGGGAGGAGAAGCGGCGTCAAGAGGAGCAGAAGCGCCGGGAGGAGGAGGAGATGTACAGGAGGAAGCAGGTGAGCCTTGTCGTCATCTCGCCCACACTGCCGGAGCTTTCCTTACACCCAGGTCCTTACCCAGACACTCTTTTTCAGTGTCGTCAACAGCAGGAACTTCTTCTGAAACTGATCCAGCAGAGCGGGCAGTCTTCACCCTCCGCCCCGGTGTGGGCCAGTCACGGGAAAGGCGTCTCCCTAAAAGCCATGCTGGAAATGCAGGAGCGTGAGGGGCAGATGCTGAAGCAGAGGGCGCAGTCTGCGCGGACGGTGGGTGGTGTGGGTGTGGGGCTAGTGCTGGATCCTCAGCCTTATGTGTCTGTGTATTGACTGTGTTTTTCCTCCTCAGCATGGTGGTCTAGGGATGTCTGGTGCCCCCATCATTCCCTCTCAGTGGGGGTCTGACTTGGGTTCACTGTGGGGGGGGCTGGAGAAGAGCCCTTGGGAGGAAAGTGTCAAAAGTGGAGCAAGCAGCCGGGGCCTAAGGAATAGCAGAAGTAGCCCCTCGCTGACGTGAGTACTGACCACCCCCCACCATCCTGCATTGTAGCCCATCAGTCTGTATGTGATGTCTCTGTATTACTACCATCACCCGCCATCACTTCTTTCTCCCCGCAGTGACTCCTACACCGCTACCGCCCGCCGCAAAAAAACCGATGACGAGGAGAAGCTTCTGAAACTACTGCAGGGAATCAAACCGTCAGATGGGTTCACTCAGTGGTGCGAGCAGATGTTACACATCCTGAATACATCCAACAACCTGGACGGTGAGAGACGAGCCGCCGCCACGCCGCTCCTGCCAACACGCCCCATCTCCTCGCCCTAACTCCCCTGTCCTCTCTCCCCACAGTCCCCACATTAGTGGCCTTCCTAAAAGAGCTCGAGTCTCCGTACGAGGTCCATGACTATATCCGCTCTTGTCTTGGGGAAACACTTGAAGCCAAAGAATTCGCTAAACAGTTTTTGGAACGACGAGCAAAGTACAAAGCCAGCCAACGTCAGCAGGTGAGTCCGGGGCGCCCCCGCGCCAGGCCTTGTGCTCTAGTCACAGCCAAAGCTCAGAGCCTCACATTCACCCGCTCTCTATTCCGCTGCAGGAAGCCGCCTGGTTAGCGCCCTCCATGTTTCCACAGTCACAGAATTCCAAACCGAGCAGCGGATACGACGTGCAGAGCAGTAAGATGAAGAGGCGGATTCACATGTTACACTCAGATCCCAGCATACTAGGTGGGTGCGGGGAGGGGGAGGGGCTGTCACCACTTGTCACCCACCAATTCCAGGGGCTGACACTTTCTCTTGTCTTTGGGTCCAGGTTACTCTCTTCATGGCTCTCCAAACGAGATGGAAGCTATCGACGACTACTGAGGCGTTCACCTTCCTTCTGACGCCATCTTTACTTAACCCCTGCCGATTTCTTTTTTGTTTTTGTTTTTTTCGGCAGTTGTACTGCACTGCAAACTTTACCCCTTCCCTCTGCACGAGGTGGGGCAGAGACTTGGAAAAAGGAGGGGGTGGGTGTATATCCCACCCAGAGCCAGGGAGGAGGGGGGAGCTAGGCCCTGTTGGTTCCCTCCCCCCACTCCCCTAAACATAATGCACTCATTTTAAAGCACCTTAAAAAAAAATGCACTTTACAGAAACTGATCAAAAAAAAAATCTAATTTTTTTTTTCTTTTGTTTTTTTTCTTTTTATCTAAGAAAATAAAAAAAAAACACCCGAAAGGAGGGAAAACTGGATTTATTGACTTGTGACTGTTTATTAGAAGTGTAAACTTTGTTTTTTTTTTTCTTTAATTCTTAATGTTTTGTTTTTTTTTTTAACTTGACAGTTTCTGACTTTTTTTTTTCCCTTTTTTTGCATTTTAATTTTTTTTTTTTTTGTATCAAAAAGTGAAGTATTCCGGTAACGGATCTGTTAAAAAATAGTAAAAAGAAAAAAAAAAAAAATATTTTGGGAAAAAAAAAAACAGCCAAAAACACTTTCCTCAAAAAAAAAATTTTTGTTTTTGCTAAATATATTTTGTTAAAAAAAAAAGAAAGAAAAAAAACTTAAAAAAAAAGAAAAAAAAACTATAAAAAAAAAAAAATTTCAGCGCTTCTTGCAAAATGACAACGCTCTGCTTTGAGTTCCCTGTTATGTTGGGGAGGGTCGAAGGGGAGAAAAAAAAAAATCCATCAAAACTTGAAGAATGCACTTAGCAATTTTGAAGGGGGGAGGGGTTCGGCATTTTTAATGGTTATTTTTTGCACAGATACAAAAATGTTGTGATTTTTTTTTTTTTTTTTGTTACAAAAATAGCTGAAAAAAAACTCAAAAAAAAAAATATCCTGAACTGTTAAAAAAAAAAAAAAAAAAAAAATATGGTGTCTCCCCTTCCCCCGGTCTAAAGGATGCACTTACTTTTACTTTTCAATACAAGATGCCCATGAAGGATGGCCGACGCTGTTAGCATTACTGAGTGCCAGGACTTGTCGGGGCCCCCGGCGGACGCCCTGACCACATGTTTTATGTCGTGGCCCCCAGCAGGGCGAGTCACCCGATTTTTGGGCCTTTCAGTGTTTATTTGGAGGATTTGCACCCTGCCTTCTGTGTGTGATTTTTTTTTTTTGTTTTTTTGAGGACACGGTACCTGTTCTTACCCCCGATTTTCCCAGAAATGTGGAACGTTTTGTGTTTTCTTCCCCCCTCCCTCGGTTCATGTTTTTATTCTGCTTTTGTTTACAAATGTCCTGACATGGACACCAATGGCGGAGAGGACGGGATGGTGGAAACCCTTGGAAGGAAGCGCCCGGAGAAGACGACAATACAAGAGATGCTTTTGGGTGTGAATGGTGCCGTTGCCTTAATATTGACACCACAGCTCTCCGCCACCCCGTACCGCAACCTTCTCCCCTCTATGGACCATACGGGACCAGCTCAAGAGCTTCTGCAGCAGTCAGGAAGGCGACTCGCGGGCTGCAGGTCCCATCACAAACTCTAGGAGCGCCACCTCCGATCAAGCTAAAGGGTTAATCTGCGGACAAGCCGAGAAATTACTACCCGCCAATGTGGGGGGGAGGGGGATCAGAAATTAACCCTTCGAGGAGGTGCGCTCCGACATCGCAGTGTTTAAAGGCCGCTGGACATTGAGGTGGGGGAGATGGGGACCCCAATGTCTCCTCTTCTCCCCCCGAAACCTTGCAAACTTTATGGAAATATACTGTGTACATAGAACTGCTAAAGGAAAAACAAACAAAAAAAACGCTAATTTGCCTAAAACCGGAGAAGACGCTGATGATGTTTGCTGTGTGGTTTCATGTTTCTCTTCACCACAAGAATGTATTAGGGCAGGAGCTGGTATCCAGCAAATCCACTGCTCCTGGTCCCCCCACCCCGAGCCCTTGCTATCATGGGAGGGGGACGTGTATATAGTCGGTGCCCTTGTTTTCTGGGGGTGTATACAGTGAGGCCCGCACTCACTGACTTGTATATAGTTGGGGATTCTTCTCGTACAGCTTACAAGTATATTGTGCTGAATGTATAATGTGTGTATATATAATGTCTGTGTACGGCTATACCTATGTGTGGGGAGGGGCTCACACCCTATAGTGTGGACCCCTCTCCCCGTCTCGTGTATAGACCCAGGGCAGATATGGGCACAGAGCGTGTGGTCATATCTGCTCCCCGATCCACGACTCCTGTATCCTAGGTGGGGGCTTCACCTGTGATCCGGGGGGTCCGTGTCTGTGTGTACGTGTTAGGGCATACATACGCGTTCACACTCTACCGCTATTTTGCCTGCTTAATTCCTCTTGAGGTTTTTTTTCTCCTGTTTTTGTGATATTTTTGCCTTATTTCAGTATTAAAAAAAAAAAAAAAAGTTTAAAAAAAAAAAGTTGAAGTGACGAGAATTAGCTTTACACGCTCGGAAAGTGTCACCAGCACGAGGTCTTGTCACGGCAGCGCAACGTCAATCCCACCAACCACAAGACTGGACTGGTACCATCTATTATATAGTAGGAGTGGGGAGGGGGCAATAGTCGCCACCAGGAGTCCAGACACTTAGAGGAACCCAACTGGGCTGTAATCTACTCCTGTCACCCCCAGAGCTGCTGCTGTCACTACTATTGTCTGCCCCGAGCCCGTAGCGTTCCCGCTGTATCGTATTGTGGGGGATGTGGCGTTTTTTTGTTTTGTTTTTTTCTTCTTCTCTACCATACAGTGCCTGGTTAGAAACACTACATCTCCCAGAATGCACTGCAGCCGGTTACACCTCGTACCAATACTGAAACTGGCTGCAGCTCTGGATGTTACTGGAGTAGAAAAATTACTGTAGTTTTAAACATTTTTGTAGGTTTAGCCTGGAAAGCGGTGATCGGAAGTCGTGCGCTGCGTCAGGGATCGCCCCGGGAAGTGCGAGGAGTCGAGAGGTCACCCCCAGACTTAGAGCTGTACCTCACAGGCGTCCGCAGGGCCCATGGGGGGAGGGTTAGTAGTAATAAGTTTCATCATTCGACCACAGGATGGCGCTGTTGTATTGATGTCTCTATGATGGAGCAGCTACCACTATGATGAATAAAGAAGCTTCTCTGTGCAGATATAAAGCTGTCGCCCATGTGTTTTATTGCTGAACGTAGAAAATGTGACAATAAACCAGACTGTACAAATACAGGCTGTGTGTCTTGTGTCCGGGGGGCGCTAGTGAGGTTGTTTTGTCTAATAAAGCCTTCTGTGCTTGGCAGGAGAACCTTCAGTTTGTGGGGTAACTTGGTGCACGCTCACACAGTTGTGGCGGCCATGACTTCATGTCTAGTTCATCTCCTGCCTGACTCTTAGAAACCTTACAAACTTCTTACGTGGCAGTGAGCATGTGACTATGGAAAGACCAGAGCCCCGAATGTTGGGCTGTGAGGGCCCCGATAATGCGTACACAACGTACAGGAACGTGGAGGTCGGGATCTTCGTGTGTGACTGTGGACTGAAGGACGACTTTGTAAGAAATACGACCCACTGACTCGGACTACAAGAATTGGGCGGCATCAGGTTTTGCATATCAAGGCCCATGAATTTGGGGTCAGTTATGGAGGCACTCCAAGTGATCCTTCAAAGTGGCACTGGAGAGAGCTGCCATGTTTGTAAGGTGGGACCTGCAGGGATAATAACACTACAACGCTTACTGATAAATCACTGACTTTGGTAGACTCGATATTCCTACATGGCGAAATATATACTTGTAAGTGTAGTGGAAACAAGACGGACATGTCTGCCGCTTATACTGAGTCACTCATTCAGAATAATAGCAGGGAAAGGGCTCAATGGGTGACCCCATTCATTCTGTGGAATAGTGTGGCAATTGTGGCCCATAGTTAAGGTAGGAAGGGCAAATAGCAGGTTAGTTATAGTGCTCAAACTTCTGAAGTAACTGGAAGAGAGAAGTCCAGCAAATCCAAGGCTGCTCAACTAAAACTACCTGAAAAGTGACAACTGAAACCTGAACGACACAGAAGGAGGCGGAGAACTGCTGGTCCAATAAATGAAGAATAGCCAAAATGGCAAATGCTTAGCCAATGATCAACACCAGGAAGACAAAAGATGTGACGTCACCGGAGATCACAACCAGAAGATGTGAGGTTACCAGTGAGAACTACTACAACCAGAAGATGTGAGGTTACCAGTGTGTGCTACTACAACCAGAAGATGTGAGGTTACCAGTGAGAACTACTACAACCAGAAGATGAGGTTACCAGTGTGTGCTACTACAACCAGAAGATGTGAGGTTACCAGTGAGTACTACTACAACCAGAAGATGTGAGGTTACCAGAGAGTACTACTACAACCAGAAGATGTGAAGTTACCAGTGAGTACTACTACAACCAGAAGATGTGAGGTTACCAGTGAGTACTACTACAACCAGAAGATGTGAGGTTACCAGTGTGTGCTACTACAACCAGAAGATGTGAAGTTACCAGAGAGTACTACTACAACCAGAAGATGTGAGGTTACCAGTGAGTACTACTACAACCAGAAAATGTGAGGTTACCAGTGAGTACTACTACAACCAGAAGATGTGAGGTTACCAGTGTGTGCTACTACAACCAGAAGATGTGAAGTTACCAGAGAGTACTACTACAACCAGAAGATGTGAGGTTACCAGAGAGTACTACTACAACCAGAAGATGTGAGGTTACCAGTGAGTACTACTACAACCAGAAGATGTGACGTTACCAGTGAGTATTACTACAACCAGAAGATGTGAGGTTACCAGAGAGTACTACTACAACCAGAAGATGTGACGTTAACAGTGAGTACTACTACAACCAGAAGATGTGAGGTTACCAGTGAGTACTACTACAACCAGAAGATGTGAGGTTACCAGTGAGTACTACTACAACCAGAAGATGTGAGGTTACCAGTGTGTGCTACTACAACCAGAAAATGTGAAATTACCAGAGAGTACTACTACAACCAGAAGATGTGAGGTTACCAGTGAGTACTACTACAACCAGAAGATGTGAGGTTACCAGTGTGTGCTACTACAACCAGAAGATGTGAGGTTACCAGAGAGTACTACTACAACCAGAAGATGTGAGGTTACCAGTGAGTATTACTACAACCAGAAAATGTGAAATTACCAGAGAGTACTACTACAACCAGAAGATGTGAGTTTACCAGTGAGAAATACTACAACCAGAAGATGTGAGGTTACCAATGAGTACTACTACAACCAGAAGATGTGACGTTACCAGTGCGTACTACTACAACCAGAAGATGTGACGTTACCAGTGAGTACTACTACAACCAGAAGATGTGAAATTACCAGAGAGTACTACTACAACCAGAAGAAGATGTGACGTTACCAGTGAGTACTACTACAACCAGAAGAAGATGTGACGTTACCAGTGAGTACTACTGCAACCAGAAGATGTGAAGTTACCACTAACTATCAGTAGTTGGAACATACAAGGGCTGAACGCCTCAGCCTTTGTATCTAAACCAAAAGATCCAGACTTCATAGACAGACTAAAAAACATACACATCCAAATCCTCCTAGAGACATGGACCCGGGTAGAAAACGAGTCCCTAACGCCAAAGGGCTACAAGGAATTTTCCATGCCCGCTCAGAAAAATAAGACCACCAAACATGGCCGCCACTCAGGAGGCATACTAATATGGTTTAAGGAGGAGCTCAAAGAACACGTAAAAGCTACCAAATGGAAAACCAATCACATATGGATAAAAATAAGCAGCTCCATCCTCAGCGGCCAGCAGGATATCTATCTCTGTGCAGTATACATCCCCCCACCAGGGTCCCCCTACCATGACACCGACGAGGGCCTACAAAGGGAAGGTGCCCAATTCCAACCCAAAGGCAGAGTACTAATATGCGGAGACCTCAACGCAAGGACAGGCACAGAGATGGACTACCTGCCCCCTGACGACAACCCACATACGCACGGTAGTGAGATCCACCACCCAGAACCCACACAGACAAGAAGAAACAGCCAAGACAGAATTGTCAACAAGAGTGGGAGACAACTGCTGAACATGTGCCGAAGCCTAGGACTGTGCATAATGAACGGACGTATCAGTGGCGGCTCCAGAGGACTCTTCACACTAAACTCCCAAGTGGGCAAAAGCGTGGTGGACTATGCCATTACAGACGCAGACCTGTCAGACATTGAAGACTTCACAATCGCACCTGACTCCCATCTATCAGACCACAACCAGATCCTACTATACATGAGAACCAGGAACAAAACACCCACACATGAGCCCCAACAGTCCGGCCTCTACAACCTACCAAGACATTTCAAATGGGCCAACCACCAGGCCATAGAATATACCAACGCAACCAACCGACCCAAAATCAAGACATTACTCACAAACTTCCATACAAACACCTATCAGCCAGACCAACAGGGAGTCACCAGAGCTGTGAAGGATCTCAAGTACATCCTACAGACCACAGCAGAACTAGCAGGCCTGAAACCAACCAAACCCATAAGACAAACCAACAAACAGTCCCACAAATGGTTCGACAGCGACTGCAGAGCACTACGCCATACCCTAAGAACAGCCTCCAACCAAAAACACAGGGACCCCAACAACAAGGAGGTGAGGGAAGCCTACAACAATCTATGCAAGCAATACAAGGGCACCCTCAGAGAGAAGAAACAGAGGTACCTCTCCCACAAAATACAGAAACTAGAGGATTCCCTCCAGGACAGCTCTTTCTGGGAGACCTGGCACCACATGGGCACAAAGCCCAAGAAAAACTCTCTCCACATCCAAAATGGCAATATCTGGCTCAACTACTTCAGAGGTCTCTACAAAAACATCCCGGAAGAAGAACTAACTCCAGAACAGCAACAGATAATCACCAAACTGAGGGACATGGAGAAAGTCATCAAAGACTTCCAGAACCCTCTGGACTCGCCAATCACCATAAAAGATATACAGGAAAGAATTGTCCTGCTGAAAGGCAAAAAGGCCAGTGGCCCTGACGGCATCCTACCAGAGATGATCAAATACAGCCCTCCAGCAATACACGCGGCACTGGCAAAGCTATTCACCCTCGTGCTCAATGCTGGACACTTCCCCGAAGACTGGAACAAAGGGCTCATAACCCCCATCTACAGGAATGGGGACCAATATGACCCCAACAACTACAGAGGGATCTGCGTCAGCAGCACGCTGGGGAAACTGTTCAACAGCATCATCAATAACAGAATCCTCACCTTCCTCACACAACACGGGGTCCTCAGCAAGAGCCAAGCAGGGTTCATGCCAAACCACCGCACCACAGACCATATCTACACCCTGCACAGCCTCATCAAGACGCACGTCCACAACACCAGAAGAGGCAAGATATTCGCCTGCTTCGTGGACTTTAAGAAGGCGTTCGACTCAGTATGGCACCCAGGCCTACTCCTAAAACTCCTAGAGAGTGGAATAGGAGGAAGAACGTACGACGTCATCAAGAGCTCCTACACCGGAAACCAGTGCAGTGTGAAGGTGAATGGGAAAAGGACAGCATACTTCCAACAGGCCCGAGGGGTCAGACAAGGCTGTAGCCTGAGCCCAACGCTCTTCAACATCTACATCAATGAACTGGCTACAGCCCTGGAGGCCTCACCAACCCCAGGCCTCACCCTGAACGACCGTAAGGTGAAGTTCCTGCTATACGCCGACGACCTCCTACTCCTGTCCCCCACCGAGAAAGACCTCCAAGAAAGCCTGTCATTGCTGGAAAAATTCAGCACCACATGGGCCCTACCCATCAACCAGAAGAAGACCAAAGTCATGGTATTCCAGAAGAAGGGCCACAATAAAGCCTCCACCACCTCACAATTCACACTGAACGGCTCCACACTGGAGAAAACCAACAACTACACCTACCTGGGGCTGGAGCTCAGCCAATCAGGAAGCTTCAAAGCAGCAATAGAAACCCTGAAAGCAAAAGCCTGCAGAACCTTCTATGCCAGGGGTAGGGAACCTTTGGCTCTTCAGCTGCTGTGAAACTACAACTCCCAGCATGCTCCATTCACTTCCATGGGAGTTCCAAGAACAACAGAGCAAGTATGCATGCTGGGAGTTGTAGTTTTGCAACAGCTGGAGAGCCGTACGTTCCCTACCCCTGTTCTATGCCATCAGAAGACAACTGTACCACCTCAAACCACCGGTGAGGGTCTGACTGAAGATATTTGACGCAGTCATCGCTTTGATCTTTCTCTATGGCAGTGAGGTTTGGGGCCCAGCCACCTACCCAGACCAGAAAAAAATGGGACTCTAGCCCAACAGAGACCTTCCACCTGGAGTTCTGCAAATACCTGCTCCATGTCCACCGCAACACCACCAACATGGCCTGCAGGGCAGAGCTAGGCAGACTCCCCCTATGGCTCACCATATAGAAGAGGGCGCTAGCTTTCCAGGCACACATCCAGGGGAGCAAGCCCGACTCCTACCACCACCAAGCATGGCTAAGCCACCTGAGCAAACCAGACACCCACCAACCAAACAGCCAACCACCCAACCAAAAACACCAACAGATGATAACCAAGGCCGAAATAAAGGCGACCACAGAGGCAAACAGAGAGCGGTACATTGAAGAATGGAGAAATGAAATAAATAACTCCAAGAAACTCACCGTGTACCAATCCCTACAAAGGGACTACACCATGGCCACCTACCTGGAGAGAATACACCACCCCAAGCACAGACATACCCTGAGCCGGTACAGACTGAGCGCCCACAACCTAGAGATAGAGACGGGGCGATACAGGCAGACGTACAAGCCACGGGAGAACAGACTGTGCCAGCACTGTGACCAGGGGGCCCTAGAAGACCAGACCCACTTCCTGCTACACTGCACCAAATACTCAGCTGTGAGGGCCGTCTACTACCAAAGACTCTCTGCCCACATCCCAGACTGGGAGAAGAGAAAAACTCTACATCCTACTGGGAGAAGAAGAGGCCACTGTGGAGATCGCTGCCCAATACGTGTCCAGCTGTCACCAACTAAGAGGAAGATGAGACGCATGGACTATCAAACTCCCCATGGACTATTAAACCCACCACCCAAAAGACCACTAAGCCCATCACCCGTCTACCCCATACGCACCGATACACACATGCCCCAAACAAGAATGACGAGATCCTAAGGACACTCAAACCCCCAACCCACGGACCCCGTACCCACCCCCCTCCACCACCCCAACCCTCCTTTTTACTTAGGCAACACCAAACGTTCTATTCTTTGGTAACGCTAATAAAGCTCATCTGTATCTTGTACAACTAGATGTTGTAAATGTCCTGAACACATGGAAGAAAGAAATCTGAGCCTGGCAATTGTCTGCTGTCCCAATAAGGTGTTGTGATTGTAAGTGTCCCTCGTGTCTGAGTCCGGCCTGGCACCCCTGGATGTGTTTCACTGTAGATGTGTTGGGGCACCCTTACAATATTGTGTTTGGGATTTCTCCGGTCTCCGCTCCGTGTCCTCACTGCTATTCCATACTCCTCCTCTGCCAAGATGAGCCTGAGATCTACTCCATGCATGGCTGATCCCATCGTAAACTATCGTATTGGTCACCTCACAAAGTTTTGTAAGAGGCGCAGATGCCCTCACAATAAGTCACCTCCATAGTCTGAGGCAGATTTGCTTCATGTTAATATTCTAGAGGGAACAACAAATCCTCAGATGTTCATCCTTAGTCATTACCATCAAAGAGGACATAACACGATGGAGCTTATGAGACCAGAAGTCCAACCCCTAGCAGAATTCTTGTGTCGTTTGGAGATGGCATCTCCTCTTCTGTTCTGCTGGAGCTAAAGCCAAGCAGTATAAATAGTAGAAGGTCCAAAAACCACCCTCACACCTGTATACCTCCCATCTCCTAGACCATGCCACCACCACCCTCACACCTGTATACTTCCCATCTCCTAGACCATGCCACCCTCACACCTGTATACCTCCCATCTCCTAGACCATGCCACCACCACCCTCACACCTGAATACCTCCCATCTCCTAGACCATACCAGCACCACCCTCACACCTGTATACTTCCCATCTCCTAGACCATACCACTACCACCCTCACACCTGTATACCTCCCATCTCCTAGACCATGCCACCACCACCTCACACCTGTATACCTCCCATCTCCTAGACCATGCCAGCACCACCCTCACACCTGTATACCTCCCATCTCCTAGACCATACCAGCACCACCCTCACACCTGTATACTTCCCATCTCCCGGACCATACCAGCACCACCCTCACACCTGTATACCTCCCATCTCCCGGACCATACCAGCACCACCCTCACACCTGTATACCTCCCATCTCCCGGACCATACCAGCACCACCCTCACACCTGTATACTTCCCATCTCCAGGACCATACCAGCATCACCCTCACACCTGTATACCTCCCATCTCCAGGACCATACCAGCATCACCCTCACACCTGTATACCTCCCATCTCCAGGACCATACCAGAACCACCCTCACACCTGTATACCTCCCATCTCCTAGACCATACCAGCACCACCCTCACACCTGTATACCTCCCATCTCCTAGACCATACCAGCATCACCCTCACACCTGTATACCTCCCATCTCCTAGACCATACCAGCACCACCCTCACACCTGTGTACTTCCCATCTCCCGGACCATACCAGCACCACCCTCACACCTGTATACTTCCCATCTCCAGGACCATACCAGCACCACCCTCACACCTGTATACCTCCCATCTCCCGGACCATACCAGCACCACCCTCACACCTGTATACTTCCCATCTCCTAGACCATGCCAGCACCACCCTCACACCTGTATACCTCCCATCTCCTGGACCATACCAGCACCACCCTCACACCTGTATACCTCCCATCTCCTAGACCATGCCACCACCACCCTCACACCTGTATACTTCCCATCTCCTAGACCATGCCACCACCACCCTCACACCTGTATACCTCCCATCTCCTGGACCATACCAGCACCACCCTCACACCTGTATACTTCCCATCTCCCGGACCATACCAGCACCACCCTCACACCTGTATACTTCCCATCTCCAGGACCATACCAGCACCACCCTCACACCTGTATACCTCCCATCTCCTAGACCATGCCACCACCACCCTCACACCTGTATACTTCCCATCTCCTAGACCATGCCACCACCACCCTCACACCTGTATACCTCCCATCTCCTGGACCATACCAGCACCACCCTCACACCTGTATAGTTCCCATCTCCAGGACCATACCAGCACCACCCTCACACCTGTATACTTCCCATCTCCAGGACCATACCAGCACCACCCTCACACCTGTATACCTCCCATCTCCTGGACCATACCAGCACCACCCTCACACCTGTATACTTCCCATCTCCCGGACCATACCAGCACCACCCTCACACCTGTGTACCTCCCATCTCCTGGACCATACCAGCACCACCCTCACACCTGTATACTTCCCATCTCCTAGACCATGCCACCACCACCCTCACACCTGTATACCTCCCATCTCCTGGACCATACCAGCACCACCCTCACACCTGTATACCTCCCATCTCCTGGACCATACCAGCACCACCCTCACACCTGTATACCTCCCATCTCCTGGACCATACCAGCACCACCCTCACACCTGTATATCTCCCATCTCCTAGACCATACCAGCACCACCCTCACACCTGTATACCTCCCATCTCCTAGACCATGCCACCACCACCCTCACACCTGTATACTTCCCATCTCCTAGACCATGCCACCACCACCCTCACACCTGTATACCTCCCATCTCCTGGACCATACCAGCACCACCCTCACACCTGTATACTTCCCATCTCCAGGACCATACCAGCACCACCCTCACACCTGTATACTTCCCATCTCCAGGACCATACCAGCACCACCCTCACACCTGTATACCTCCCATCTCCTGGACCATACCAGCACCACCCTCACACCTGTATACTTCCCATCTCCCGGACCATACCAGCACCACCCTCACACCTGTGTACCTCCCATCTCCTGGACCATACCAGCACCACCCTCACACCTGTATACTTCCCATCTCCCGGACAATACCAGCACCACCCTCACACCTGTATACTTCCCATCTCCTAGACCATGCCACCACCACCCTCACACCTGTATACCTCCCATCTCCAGGACCATACCAGCACCACCCTCACACCTGTATATTTCCCATCTCCTAGACCATGCCACCCTCACACCTGTATACTTCCCATCTCCCGGACCATACCAGCATCACCCTCACACTCTTATACCTCCCATCTCCTAGACCATGCCACCCTCACACCTGTATACCTCCCATCTCCTAGACCATGCCACCACCACCCTCACACCTGTATACTTCCCATCTCCCGGACCATACCAGCACCACCCTCACACCTGTATATCTCCCATCTCCTAGACCATACCAGCACCACCCTCACACCTGTATACCTCCCATCTCCTAGACCATGCCACCACCACCCTCACACCTGTATACCTCCCATCTCCTGGACCATACCAGTACCACCCTCACATCTGTATACCTCCCATCTCCTGGACCATACCAGCACCACCCTCACACCTGTATACTTCCCATCTCCTAGACCATGCCACCCTCACACCTGTATATTTCCCATCTCCTAGACCATGCCACCCTCACACCTGTATACCTCCCATCTCCTAGACCATACCAGCACCACCCTCACACCTGTATACCTCCCATCTCCTGGACCATACCAGCACCACCCTCACACCTGTATACCTCCCATCTCCTGGACCATACCAGCACCACCCTCACACCTGTATACTTCCCATCTCCCGGACCATACCAGCACCACCCTCACACCTGTATACCTCCCATCTCCTGGACAATACCGGCACCACCCTCACACCTGTATACTTCCCATCTCCCGGACCATACCAGCACCACCCTCACACCTGCATACTTCCCATCTCCTAGACCATGCCACCACCACCCTCACACCTGTATACCTCCCATCTCCTGGACCATACCAGCACCACCCTCACACCTGTATAGTTCCCATCTCCAGGACCATACCAGCACCACCCTCACACCTGTATACTTCCCATCTCCAGGACCATACCAGCACCACCCTCACACCTGTATACCTCCCATCTCCTGGACCATACCAGCACCACCCTCACACCTGTATACTTCCCATCTCCCGGACCATACCAGCACCACCCTCACACCTGTATACTTCCCAACTCCTAGACCATGCCACCACCACCCTCACACCTGTATACCTCCCATCTCCTGGACCATACCAGCACCACCCTCACACCTGTATACCTCCCATCTCCTGGACCATACCAGCACCACCCTCACACCTGTATATCTCCCATCTCCTAGACCATACCAGCACCACCCTCACACCTGTATACCTCCCATCTCCTAGACCATGCCACCACCACCCTCACACCTGTATACTTCCCATCTCCTAGACCATGCCACCACCACCCTCACACCTGTATACCTCCCATCTCCTGGACCATACCAGCACCACCCTCACACCTGTATACTTCCCATCTCCAGGACCATACCAGCACCACCCTCACACCTGTATACTTCCCATCTCCAGGACCATACCAGCACCACCCTCACACCTGTATACCTCCCATCTCCTGGACCATACCAGCACCACCCTCACACCTGTATACTTCCCATCTCCCGGACCATACCAGCACCACCCTCACACCTGTGTACCTCCCATCTCCTGGACCATACCAGCACCACCCTCACACCTGTATACTTCCCATCTCCCGGACAATACCAGCACCACCCTCACACCTGTATACTTCCCATCTCCTAGACCATGCCACCACCACCCTCACACCTGTATACCTCCCATCTCCAGGACCATACCAGCACCACCCTCACACCTGTATATTTCCCATCTCCTAGACCATGCCACCCTCACACCTGTATACTTCCCATCTCCCGGACCATACCAGCATCACCCTCACACTCTTATACCTCCCATCTCCTAGACCATGCCACACTCACACCTGTATACCTCCCATCTCCTAGACCATGCCACCACCACCCTCACACCTGTATACTTCCCATCTCCCGGACCATACCAGCACCACCCTCACACCTGTATATCTCCCATCTCCTAGACCATACCAGCACCACCCTCACACCTGTATACCTCCCATCTCCTAGACCATGCCACCACCACCCTCACACCTGTATACCTCCCATCTCCTGGACCATACCAGCACCACCCTCACACCTGTATACTTCCCATCTCCTAGACCATGCCACCCTCACACCTGTATATTTCCCATCTCCTAGACCATGCCACCCTCACACCTGTATACCTCCCATCTCCTAGACCATACCAGCACCACCCTCACACCTGTATACCTCCCATCTCCTGGACCATACCAGCACCACCCTCACACCTGTATACCTCCCATCTCCTGGACCATACCAGCACCACCCTCACACCTGTATACTTCCCATCTCCCGGACCATACCAGCACCACCCTCACACCTGTATACCTCCCATCTCCTGGACAATACCGGCACCACCCTCACACCTGTATACTTCCCATCTCCCGGACCATACCAGCACCACCCTCACACCTGCATACTTCCCATCTCCTAGACCATGCCACCACCACCCTCACACCTGTATACTTCCCATCTCCTAGACCATGCCACCCTCACACCTGTATATTTCCCATCTCCTAGACCATGCCACCCTCACACCTGTATATCTCCCATCTCCTAGACTATGCCACCCTCACACCTGTATACTTCCCATCTCCCGGACCATACCAGCATCACCCTCACACTCTTATACCTCCCATCTCCTAGACCATGCCACCCTCACACCTGTATACCTCCCATCTCCTAGACCATGCCACCACCACCCTCACACCTGTATACCTCCCATCTCCTAGACCATGCCACCACCACCCTCACACCTGTATACTTCCCATCTCCCGGACCATACCAGCACCACCCTCACACCTGTATATCTCCCATCTCCTAGACCATACCAGCACCACCCTCACACCTGTATACCTCCCATCTCCTAGACCATGCCACCACCACCCTCACACCTGTATACTTCCCATCTCCTAGACCATGCCACCACCACCCTCACACCTGTATACCTCCCATTTCCTAGACCATGCCACCACCACCCTCACACCTGTATACCTCCCATCTCCTAGACCATACCAGCACCACCCTCACACCTGTATACCTCCCATCACCTAGACCATGCCACCACCACCCTCACACCTGTATACCTCCCATCTCCTAGACCATACCAGCACCACCCTCACACCTGTATACCTCCCATCACCTAGACCATGCCACCACCACTCTCACACCTGTATACCTCCCATCTCCTAGACCATGCCACCACCACCCTCACACCTGAATACCTCCCATCTCCTAGACCATGCCACCACCACCCTCACACCTGTATACCTCCCATCTCCTAGACCATGCCAGCACCACCCTCACACCTGTATACCTCCCATCTCCTGGACCATACCAGCACCACCCTCACACCTGTATACTTCCCATCTCCTAGACCATGCCACCCTCACACCTGTATATTTCCCATCTCCTAGACCATGCCACCCTCACACCTGTATACCTCCCATCTCCAGGACCATGCCACCCTCACACCTGTATACTTCCCATCTCCCGGACCATACCAGCATCACCCTCACACTCTTATACCTCCCATCTCCTAGACCATGCCACCCTCACACCTGTATACCTCCCATCTCCTAGACCATGCCACCACCACCCTCACACCTGTATACCTCCCGTCTCCTAGACCATGCCACCACCACCCTCACACCTGTATACTTCCCATCTCCCGGACCATACCAGCACCACCCTCACACCTGTATACTTCCCATCTCCTAGACCATACCAGCACCACCCTCACACCTGTATATCTCCCATCTCCTAGACCATACCAGCACCACCCTCACACCTGTATACCTCCCATCTCCTAGACCATGCCACCACCACCCTCACACCTGTATACTTCCCATCTCCTAGACCATGCCACCACCACCCTCACACCTGTATACCTCCCATCACCTAGACCATGCCACCACCACCCTCACACCTGTATACCTCCCATCTCCTAGACCATACCAGCACCACCCTCACACCTGTATACCTCCCATCACCTAGACCATGCCACCACCACTCTCACACCTGTATACCTCCCATCTCCTAGACCATGCCACCACCACCCTCACACCTGAATACCTCCCATCTCCTAGACCATACCAGCACCACCCTTACACCTGTATACCTCCCATCTCCTAGACCATACCAGCACCACCCTCACACCTGTATACCTCCCATCTCCTAGACCATGCCACCACCACCCTCACACCTGTATACTTCCCATCTCCTAGACCATTCCACCACCACCCTCACACCTGTATACCTCCCATCTCCTAGACCATGCCACCACCACCCTCACACCTGTATACTTCCCATCTCCCAGACCATACCAGCACCAACCTCACACCTGTATACCTCCCATCTCCAGGACCATACCAGCACCACCCTCACACCTGTATACTTCCCATCTCCTAGACCATACCACCACCACCCTCACACCTGTATACCTCCCATCTCCTAGACCATACCAGCATCACCCTCACACCTGTATACTTCCCATCTCCCAGACCATGCCACCACCACCCTCACACCTGTATACTTCCCATCTCCCGGACCATACCAGCACCAACCTCACACCTGTATACCTCCCATCTCCTAGACCATACCAGCATCACCCTCACACCTGTATACTTCCCATCTCCTAGACCATGCCACCACCACCCTCACACCTGTATACCTCCCATCTCCTAGACCATGCCAGCACCACCCTCACACCTGTATACCTCCCATCTCCTAGACCATGCCACCACCACCCTCACACCTGTATACCTCCCATCTCCTAGACCATGCCAGCACCACCCTCACACCTGTATACCTCCCATCTCCTAGACCATACCAGCACCACCCTCACACCTGTATACCTCCCATCTCCTAGACCATACCAGCATCACCCTCACACCTGTATACTTCCCATCTCCCAGACCATGCCACCACCACCCTCACACCTGTATACCTCCCATCTCCTAGACCATGCCACCACCACCCTCACACCTGTATACCTCCCATCTCCTAGACCATGCCAGCACCACCCTCACACCTTTATACCTCCCATCTCCTAGACCATGCCACCACCACCCTCACACCTGTATACCTCCCATCTCCTAGACCATGCCACCACCACCCTCACACCTGTATACCTCCCATCTCCTAGACCATGCCAGCACCACCCTCACACCTGTATACCTCCCATCTCCTAGACCATACCAGCACCACCCTCACACCTGTATACCTCCCATCTCCCGGACCATACCAGCACCACCCTCACACCTGTATACCTCCCATCTCCAGGACCATACCAGCACCACCCTCACACCTGTATACCTCCCATCTCCCGGACCATACCAGCACCACCCTCACACCTGTATACCTCCCATCTCCTAGACCATGCCACCCTCACACCTGTATACCTCCCATCTCCTAGACCATGCCACCCTCACACCTGTATACTTCCCATCTCCTAGACCATGCCAGCACCACCCTCACACCTGTATACTTCCCATCTCCTAGACCATGTCACCACCACCCTCACACCTGTATACCTCCCATCTCCTAGACTGTGTAGGGCCCCCCACTTTCTGTACCTCCAGGCACTGTAATCGTCACTCTTGGTACATGACCCAAAGTTGCTATTTGCTCTTAAGGAGCCTTATATAATCACAGCAGCACAACCAGGCGCCTTCCACTCCCTCGGTGGATATTGTTTTATACCCTGGGTGTATATAGTTTACATGTACTGGTTGGTAACCTCTACCCCCCACCTTACATACTAGCGGCTGCTCCCCTGGATAGTGTCAGCCACCCTCCTCTTCTGCAGCTTGCTATACAGAGCTGTATGACTGTATGCTATATGTCATCAGCTGGTGAGTTATTTGTACGCTGCCCCTTTAAGAGCCCCCCCTTCTTCTTGAGAATGGTTTAATGTCAGCCGACACAGTCGTTTCTTAAAGATCCTCTGAGTGACTTTCCTGTAGACCAATGAGGAGACAGAAATGAGTCAGGCCTGAACACCCATTGGAGCATCCCCAGAGCTGGCAGCAGGAGGGCGGACCCCACTTAAAGGGGCAGAAGGTAATGATCAGAGCTGCCCAGACATTGTGTCCTCAGGTGTCCAGACAGAATGAGTGGAGGAGTGTATGGGGGAGGTAAAATCTGCACTGCATCCTCCGCTGCCTGCCCACTGCATGCTGGGAACTCACCCTGTCTATGTAGCATGTCACCATTAACCCCTGGTTACCCATCTACCTCATGTTTCCTCTCAAATGCATCCTATAGTGCCTGCTCTGCCTGCTGCAATACCCTGCGCCCACAACACCCTCTGCACAGCCTGAAGCCTGCTCTACCTGAACTGAGTATATCCTAATTTACCTGTACTCACTACATCCTGCTCTACCTGTACTCACTACATCCTGCTCTGCCTGTACTCACTACGTCCTGCTCTACCTGTACTCACTACATCCTGCTCCACCTGTACTCACTACGTCCTGCTCTACCTAAACTGACTACATCCTGCTCTACCTGTACTCACTACGTCCTGCTCTACCTAAACTGACTACATCCTGCTCTACCTGTACTCACTACGTCCTACTCTACCTGTACTCCCTACATCCTACTCTACCTGTACTCCCTACATCCTGCTCTACCTGTACTCACTACGTCCTGCTCTACCTGTACTCACTACATCCTGCTCTACCTGTACTGACTACATCCTACTCTACCTGTACTCACTACATCCTGCTCTACCTGTACTCACTACATCCTACTCTACCTGTACTCCCTACATCCTGCTCTACCTGTACTCACTACATCCTGCTCTACCTGTACTCACTACATCCTGCTCTACCTGTACTGACTACATCCTGCTCTACCTGTACTCACTACATCCTGCTCTACCTGTACTCACTATATCCTGCTCTACCTGTACTCACTACATCCTGCTCTACCTGAACTGAGTATATCCTAATTTACCTGTACTCACTACATCCTGCTCTACCTGTACTCACTACATCCTGCTCTACCTGTACTCACTACATCCTGCTCTGCCTGTACTCACTACGTCCTGCTCTACCTGTACTCACTACATCCTGCTCCACCTGTACTCACTACGTCCTGCTCTACCTAAACTGACTACATCCTGCTCTACCTGTACTCACTACGTCCTACTCTACCTGTACTCCCTACATCCTACTCTACCTGTACTCCCTACATCCTGCTCTACCTGTACTCACTACATCCTGCTCTACCTGTACTCACTACGTCCTGCTCTACCTGTACTCACTACATCCTGCTCTACCTGTACTGACTACATCCTACTCTACCTGTACTCCCTACATCCTGCTCTACCTGTACTCACTAAATCCTGCTCTACCTGTACTCACTACATCCTACTCTACCTGTACTCCCTACATCCTGCTCTACCTGTACTCACTACATCCTGCTCTACCTGTACTCACTACATCCTGCTCTACCTGAACTGAGTATATCCTAATTTACCTGTACTCACTACATCCTGCTCTACCTGTACTCACTACATCCTGCTCTACCTGTACTGACTACATCCTGCTCTACCTGAACTGAGTATATCCTAATCTACCTGTACTCACTACATCCTGCTCTACCTGTACTCACTACATCCTGCTCTGCCTGTACTCACTACGTCCTGCTCTACCTGTACTCACTACATCCTGCTCTACCTGTACTCACTACATCCTGCTCCACCTGTACTCACTACGTCCTGCTCTACCTAAACTGACTACATCCTGCTCTACCTGTACTCACTATGTCCTGCTCTACCTAAACTGACTACATCCTGCTCTACCTGTACTCACTACGTCCTGCTCTACCTAAACTGACTACATCCTGCTCTACCTGTACTCACTACGTCCTGCTCTACCTAAACTGACTACATCCTGCTCTACCTGTACTCACTACGTCCTACTCTACCTGTACTCCCTACATCCTACTCTACCTGTACTCCCTACATCCTGCTCTACCTGTACTCCCTAAATCCTGCTCTACCTGTACTCCCTACATCCTGCTTTACCTGTACCCACTACATCCTGCTCTACCTGTACTCACTACATCCTGCTCTACCTGTACTCACTACATCCTGCTCTACCTGTACTCACTACGTCCTGCTCTACCTGTACTCACTACATCCTACTCTACCTGTACTCACTACGTCCTGCTCTACCTAAACTGACTACATCCTGCTCTACCTGTACTCACTACGTCCTACTCTACCTGTACTCCCTACATCCTACTCTACCTGTACTCCCTACATCCTGCTTTACCTGTACTCACTACATCCTGCTCTACCTGTACTCCCTACATCCTGCTCTACCTGTACTCACTACATCCTGCTCTACTTGTACTCACTACGTCCTGCTCTACCTGTATTCACTACATCCTGCTCTACCTGTACTGACTACATCCTGCTCTACCTGTACTCACTACATCCTACTCTACCTGTACTCCCTACATTCTGCTCTACCTGTACTCACTACGTCCTGCTCTACCTGTACTCACTACATCCTACTCTACCTGTACTCACTACGTCCTGCTCTACCTAAACTGACTACATCCTGCTCTACCTGTACTCACTACGTCCTGCTCTACCTGTACTCCCTACATCCTACTCTACCTGTACTCCCTACATCCTGCTTTACCTGTACTCACTACATCCTGCTCAACCTGTACTCCCTACATCCTGCTCTACCTGTACTCACTACATCCTGCTCTACTTGTACTCACTACGTCCTGCTCTACCTGTACTCACTACGTCCTGCTCTACCTGTACTCACTACATCCTGCTCTACATGTACTGACTACATCCTGCTCTACCTGTACTCACTACATCCTACTCTACCTGTACTCCCTACATCCTGCTCTACCTGTACTGACTACATCCTGCTCTACCTGTACTCACTACATCCTGCTCTACCTGTACTCACTACATCCTGCTCCACCTGTACTCACTACATCCTACTCTACCTGTACTCACTACATCCTGCTCTACCTGTAATCACTACATCCTGCTCTACCTGTACTCACTACATCCTGCTCTACCTGTACTGACTACGTCCTGCTCTACCTGTCCTCACTACGTCCTGCTCTACCTGTACTCACTACATCCTGTTCTGCCTGTACTCACTACGTCCTGCTCTACCTGTACTCACTACATCCTGCTCTACCTGTACTCACCACATCCTGCTCTACCTGTACTCACTACATCCTGCTCCACCTGTACTCACTACATCCTACTCTACCTGTAATCACTACATCCTGCTCTACCTGTACTCACTACGTCCTGCTCTACCTGTACTCACTACATCCTGCTCTACCTGTATTCACTACGTCCTGCTCTACCTATACTCACTACATCCTACTCTACCTGTACTCACTACATCTTGCTCTACCTGTACTCACTATTTCCTGCTCTACCTGTACTCACTACATCCTGCTCTACCTGTACTCACTACATCATACTCTACCTGTACTCACTACATCCTACTCTACCTGTACTCACTACATCCTACTCTACCTGTACTCACTACGTCCTGCTCCACCTGTACTCACTACATCCTACTCTACCTGTACTCACTACATCCTGCTCTACCTGTGCTGACTACATCCTAATCTACCTGTACTGACTACGTCCTGCTCTACCTGTACTCACTACATCCTGCTCTACCTGTACTGAGTATATCCTAATCACCTGTACTCACTACATCCTAATCTACCTGTACTCACTACATCCTGCTCTACCTGTACTGACTACATCCTACTCTACATGTACTCACTACATCCTACTCTACCTGTACTCACTACATCCTGCTCTACCTGTGCTCACTACATCCTACTCTACCTGTACTCACTATATCCTGCTCTACCTGTACTCACTACATCCTGCTCTACCTGTACTCACTACATCCTGCTCTACCTGTAGTGACTACGTCCTGCTCTACCTGTACTCACTACATCCTGCTCTACCTGTACTCACTATTTCCTGCTCTACCTGTACTGAGTAAATCCTAATCTACCTGTACTGACTACGTCCTGCTCTACCTGTACTCACTACATCCTGCTCTACCTGTACTCACTATTTCCTGCTCTACCTGTACTGAGTATATCCTAATCACCTGTACTCACTACATCCTAATCTTCCTGTACTCACTACATCCTGCTCTACCTGCACTCACTACATCCTGCTCTACCTGTACTCACTATTTCCTGCTCTACCTGTACTGAGTATATCCTAATCACCTGTACTCACTACATCCTAATCTTCCTGTACTCACTACATCCTGCTCTACCTGTACTCACTACATCCTGCTCTACCTGTACTCACTATATCCTGCTCTACCTGTACTCACTACGTCCTGCTCTTCCTGTACTCACTACATCCTGCTCTACCTGTACTCACTACATCCTGCTCTACCTGTACTGACTACATCCTACTCTACCTGTACTCACTACATCCTACTCTACCTGTACTCACTACATCCTGCTCTACCTGTGCTGACTACGTCCTACTCTACCTGTACTCACTACATCCTGCTCTACCTGTACTCACTATTTCCTGCTCTACCTGTACTGAGTATATCCTAATCTACCTGTACTGACTACGTCCTGCTCTACCTGTACTCACTACATCCTACTCTACCTGTACTCACTACATCCTGCTCTACCTGTACTCACTATTTCCTGCTCTACCTGTACTGAGTTTATCCTAATCTACCTGTACTGACTACGTCCTGCTCTACCTGTACTCACTACATCCTGCTCTACCTGTACTCACTATTTCCTGCTCTACCTGTACTCACTACATCCTGCTCTACCTGTACTCACTATTTCCTGCTCTACCTGTACTGAGTATATCCTAATCTACCTGTACTGACTACGTCCTGCTCTACCTGTACTCACTACATCCTACTCTACCTGTACTCACTACATCCTGCTCTACCTGTACTGACTACATCCTACTCTACCTGTACTCACTACATCCTGCTCTACCTGTACTCACTACATCCTGCTCTACCTGTACTGAGTATATCCTAATCACCTGTACTCACTACATCCTGCTCTACCTGTACTCACTACATCCTGCTCTACCTGTACTCACTACATCCTACTCTACCTGTACTCACTACATCCTGCTCTACCTGTACTCACTACATCCTACTCTACCTGTACTCACTACGTCCTGCTCCACCTGTACTCACTACATCCTGCTCTACCTGTACTCACTACATCCTACTCTACCTGTACTCACTACGTCCTGCTCTTCCTGTACTCACTACATCCTGCTCTTCCTGTACTCACTACATCCTGCTCTACCTGTATTCACTACATCCTGCTCTACCTGTACTCACTACGTCCTGCTCTTCCTGTACTCACTACATCCTGCTCTACCTGTACTCACTACATCCTGCTCTACCTGTACTCACTACATCCTGCTCTACCTGTACTGACTACGTCCTGCTCTACCTGTACTCACTACATCCTGCTCTACCTGTTCTCACTACATCCTGCTCTACCTGTACTCACTACGTCCTGCTCTACCTGTACTCACTACATCCTGCTCTACCTGTACTCACTATGTCCTGCTCTACCTGTACTGACTACATCCTGCTCTACCTGTACTGACTACATCCTGCTCTACCTGTATTCACTACATCCTGCTCTACCTGTACTGAGTATATCCTAATCACCTGTACTCACTACATCCTAATCTACCTGTACTCACTACATCCTGCTCTACCTGTACTCACTACATCCTGCTCTACCTGTACTCACTACATCCTGCTCTACCTGTACTCACTACATCCTGCTCTACCTGTACTCACTACATCCTACTCTACCTGTACTCACTATATCCTGCTCTACCTGTACTCACTACATCCTGCTCTACCTGTACTCACTACATCCTGCTCTACCTGTACTCACTACATCCTGCTCTACCTGTACTCACTACATCCTACTCTACCTGTACTCACTACATCCTGCTCTACCTGTACTCACTATTTCCTGCTCTACCTGTACTGAGTATATCCTAATCTACCTGTAATGACTACGTCCTGCTCTACCTGTACTCACTACATCCTACTCTACCTGTACTCACTACATCCTGCTCTACCTGTACTCACTATTTCCTGCTCTACCTGTACTGAGTATATCCTAATCTACCTGTACTGACTACGTCCTGCTCTACCTGTACTCACTACATCCTGCTCTACCTGTACTCACTACATTCTACTCTACCTGGACTCACTACATCCTGCTCTACCTGTACTCACTATTTCCTGCTCTACCTGTACTCACTACATCCTGCTCTACCTGTACTCACTATTTCCTGCTTTACCTGTACTGAGTATATCCTAATCTACCTGTACTGACTATGTCCTGCTCTACCTGTACTCACTACATCCTAATCTACCTGTACTGACTACATCCTACTCTACCTGTACTCACTACATCCTGCTCTACCTGTACTCACTACATCCTGCTCTACCTGTACTGAGTATATCCTAATCACCTGTACTCACTACATCCTGCTCTACCTGTACTCACTACATCCTACTCTACCTGTACTCACTACATCCTGCTCTACCTGTACTCACTACATCCTACTCTACCTGTACTCACTACGTCCTGCTCCACCTGTACTCACTACATCCTGCTCTACCTGTACTCACTACATCCTACTCTACCTGTACTCACTACGTCCTGCTCTTCCTGTACTCACTACATCCTGCTCTACCTGTACTCACTACATCCTACTCTACCTGTACTCACTACGTCCTGCTCTTCCTGTACTCACTACGTCCTGCTCTTCCTGTACTCACTACGTCCTGCTCTTCCTGTACTCACTACGTCCTGCTCTACCTGTACTCACTACATCCTGCTCTACCTGTACTCACTACATCCTGCTCTACCTGTACTCACTACATCCTGCTCTACCTGTACTGACTACGTCCTGCTCTACCTGTACTCACTACATCCTGCTCTACCTGTACTCACTATATCCTGCTCTACCTGTACTCACTACGTCCTGCTCTACCTGTACTCACTACGTCCTGCTCTACCTGTACTCACTACATCCTGCTCTACCTGTACTCACTATGTCCTGCTCTACCTGTACTGACTACATCCTGCTCTACCTGTACTGACTACATCCTGCTCTACCTGTATTCACTACATCCTGCTCTACCTGTACTCACTATATCCTGCTCTACCTGTACTCACTACATCCTAATCTACCTGTACTCACTACATCCTGCTCTACCTGTACTCACTACATCCTGCTCTACCTGTACTCACTATATTCTACTCTACCTGTACTGAGTATATCCTAATCTACCTGTACTCACTACATCCTGCTCTACCTGTACTCACTACATCCTGCTCTACCTGTACTCACTATTTCCTGCTCTACCTGTACTCACTACGTCCTGCTCTACCTGTACTGACTATGTCCTGCTCTACCTGTACTGACTACGTCCTGCTCTACCTGTACTGACTACGTCCTGCTCTACCTGTACTGACTATGTCCTGCTCTACCTGTACTGACTATGTCCTGCTCTACCTGTACTGACTACGTCCTGCTCTACCTGTACTCACTACATCCTGCTCTACCTGTACTCACTATATCCTGCTCTACCTGTACTCACTACGTCCTGCTCTACCTGTTCTCACTACGTCCTGCTCTACCTGTACTCACTACATCCTGCTCTACCTGTACTCACTATATCCTGCTCTACCTGTACTCACTACATCCTGCTCTACCTGTACTCACTACATCCTGCTCTACCTGTACTCACTACATCCTGCTCTACCTGTACTCACTATATCCTGCTCTACCTGTACTCACTATATCCTGCTCTACCTGTACTCACTACGTCCTGCTCTACCTGTACTCACTACGTCCTGCTCTACCTGTACTGACTACATCCTGCTCTACCTGTACTGACTACATCCTGCTCTACCTGTATTCACTACATCCTGCTCTACCTGTACTCACTATATCCTGCTCTACCTGTACTCACTACATCCTAATCTACCTGTACTCACTACATCCTGCTCTACCTGTACTCACTACATCCTGCTCTGCCTGTACTCACTACGTCCTGCTCTACCTGTACTCACTACATCCTGCTCTACCTGTACTCACTACGTCCTGCTCTACCTGTACTGACTATGTCCTGCTCTACCTGTACTGACTACATCCTACTCTACCTGTACTCACTACATCCTGCTCTACCTGTACTCACTACGTCCTGCTCTACCTATACTCACTACGTCCGGCGCTACCTGTACTGACTACATCCTACTCTACCTGTACTCACTACATCCTACTCTACCTGTACTCACTACATCCTACTCTACCTGTACTCACTACATCCTACTCTACCTGTACTCACTACATCCTGCTCTACCTGTACTCACTATTTCCTGCTCTACCTGTACTGAGTATATCCTAATCTACCTGTACTGACTACGTCCTACTCTACCTGTACTCACTACATCCTGCTCTACCTGTACTCACTATTTCCTGCTCTACCTGTACTGAGTATATCCTAATCTACCTGTACTGACTACGTCCTGCTCTACCTGTACTCACTACATCCTGCTCTACCTGTACTCACTACATCCTGCTCTACTTGTACTCACTACATCCTGCTCTACCTGTACTCACTACATCCTACTCTACTTATACTCACTACATCCTGCTCTACCTGTACTCACTACATCCTGCTCTACCTGTACTCACTACATCCTGCTCTACCTGTACTGAGTATATTCTAATCTACCTGTACTGACTACATCCTGCTCTACCTGTACTCACTACATCCTGCTCTACCTGTACTCACTACATCCTACTCTACCTGTACTCACTACATCCTGCTCTACCTGTACTCACTATTTCCTGCTCTACCTGTACTCACTACATCCTGCTCTACCTGTACTCACTATTTCCTGCTCTACCTGTACTGAGTATATCCTAATCTACCTGTACTGACTACGTCCTGCTCTACCTGTACTCACTACATCCTAATCTACCTGTACTGACTACATCCTACTCTACCTGTACTCACTACATCCTGCTCTACCTGTACTCACTACATCCTGCTCTACCTGTACTGAGTATATCCTAATCACCTGTACTCACTACATCCTGCTCTACCTGTACTCACTACATCCTACTCTACCTGTACTCACTACATCCTGCTCTACCTGTACTCACTACATCCTACTCTACCTGTACTCACTACGTCCTGCTCCACCTGTACTCACTACATCCTGCTCTACCTGTACTCACTACATCCTACTCTACCTGTACTCACTACGTCCTGCTCTTCCTGTACTCACTACATCCTGCTCTTCCTGTACTCACTACATCCTGCTCTACCTGTATTCACTACATCCTGCTCTACCTGTATTCACTACATCCTGCTCTACCTGTACTCACTACGTCCTGCTCTTCCTGTACTGACTACATCCTGCTCTATCTGTACTCACTACATCCTGCTCTACCTGTACTCACTACATCCTGCTCTACCTGTATTGACTACGTCCTGCTCTACCTGTACTCACTACATCCTGCTCTACCTGTACTCACTATATCCTGCTCTACCTGTACTCACTACATCCTACTCTACCTGTACTCACTACATCCTGCTCTACCTGTACTCACTACATCCTACTCTACCTGTACTCACTACATCCTACTCTACCTGTACTCACTACGTCCTGCTCTACCTGTACTCTCTACATCCTGCTCTACCTGTACTCACTATGTCCTGCTTCACCTGTACTGACTACATCCTGCTCTACCTGTACTGACTACATCCTGCTCTACCTGTATTCACTACATCCTGCTCTACCTGTACTCACTATATCCTGCTCTACCTGTACTGAGTATATCCTAATCTACCTGTACTGACTACGTCCTGCTCTACCTGTACTCACTATATCCTGCTCTACCTGTACTCACTATTTCCTGCTCTACCTGTACTCACTACATCCTGCTCTACCTGTACTCACTACATCCTGCTCTACCTGTACTCACTATTTCCTGCTCTACCTGTACTCACTACATCCTACTCTACCTGTACTCACTACATCCTGCTCTACCTGTACTCACTACATCCTGCTCTACCTGTACTCACTATATTCTACTCTACCTGTACTGAGTATATCCTAATCTACCTGTACTGACTACGTCCTGCTCTACCTGTACTCACTACATCCTGCTCTACCTGTACTCACTATTTCCTGCTCTACCTGTACTCACTACATCCTGCTCTACCTGTACTCACTACATCCTGCTCTACCTGTACTCACTATTTCCTGCTCTACCTGTACTCACTACATCCTGCTCTACCTGTACTCACTACATCCTGCTCTACCTGTACTCACTATTTCCTGCTCTACCTGTACTCACTACATCCTACTCTACCTGTACTCGCTACATCCTGCTCTACCTGTACTCACTACATCCTGCTCTACCTGTACTCACTACGTCCTGCTCTACCTGTACTCACTACATCCTGCTCTACCTGTACTCACTATTTCCTGCTCTACCTGTACTCACTACATCCTGCTCTACCTGTACTCACTACATCCTGCTCTACCTGTACTCACTATTTCCTGCTCTACCTGTACTCACTACATCCTGCTCTACCTGTACTCACTACATCCTGCTCTACCTGTACTCACTATTTCCTGCTCTACCTGTACTCACTACATCCTACTCTACCTGTACTCACTACATCCTGCTCTACCTGTACTCACTACATCCTGCTCTACCTGTACTCACTACGTCCTGCTCTACCTGTACTCACTACATCCTGCTCTACCTGTACTTACTACATCCTGCTCTACCTGTACTCACTACGTCCTGCTCTACCTGTACTGACTATGTCCTGCTCTACCTGTACTGACTACATCCTACTCTACCTGTACTCACTACATCCTGCTCTACCTGTACTCACTACGTCCTGCTCTACCTATACTCACTACGTCTGGCGCTACCTGTACTGACTACATCCTACTCTACCTGTACTCACTACATCCTACTCTACCTGTACTCACTACATCCTACTCTACCTGTACTCACTACATCCTGCTCTACCTGTACTCACTATTTCCTGCTCTACCTGTACTGAGTATATCCTAATCTACCTGTACTGACTACGTCCTACTCTACCTGTACTCACTACATCCTGCTCTACCTGTACTCACTATTTCCTGCTCTACCTGTACTGAGTATATCCTAATCTACCTGTACTGACTACGTCCTGCTCTACTTGTACTCACTACATCCTGCTCTACCTGTACTCACTACATCCTGCTCTACCTGTACTTACTACATCCTGCTCTACCTGTACTGACTACGTCCTGCTCTACCTGTACTCACTACATCCTGCTCTACCTGTACTCACTACATCCTGCTCTACCTGTACTCACTACATCCTGCTCTACCTGTACTCACTACATCCTGCTCTACCTGTACTTACTACATCCTGCTCTACCTGTACTGACTACGTCCTGCTCTACCTGTACTCACTACATCCTGCTCTACCTGTACTCACTACATCCTGCTCTACCTGTACTGACTACGTCCTGCTCTACCTGTACTCACTACATCCTACTCTACCTGTACTCACTACATCCTGCTCTACCTGTACTCACTATTTCCTGCTCTACCTGTACTGAGTTTATCCTAATCTACCTGTACTGACTACGTCCTGCTCTACCTGTACTCACTACATCCTGCTCTACCTGTACTCACTATTTCCTGCTCTACCTGTACTCACTACATCCTGCTCTACCTGTACTCACTATTTCCTGCTCTACCTGTACTGAGTATATCCTAATCTACCTGTACTGACTACGTCCTGCTCTACCTGTACTCACTACATCCTAATCTACCTGTACTGACTACATCCTACTCTACCTGTACTCACTACATCCTGCTCTACCTGTACTGACTACGTCCTGCTCTACTTGTACTCACTACATCCTGCTCTACCTGTACTCACTACATCCTGCTCTACCTGTACTCACTACATCCTGCTCTACCTGTACTCACTACATCCTGCTCTACCTGTACTTACTACATCCTGCTCTACCTGTACTGACTACGTCCTGCTCTACCTGTACTCACTACATCCTGCTCTACCTGTACTTACTACATCCTGCTCTACCTGTACTGACTATGCCCGGCGCTACCTGTACTCACTACATCCTGATTAGAAATGTAGGCCACAACATCATGTTTTATTAGGAAATGTAGGCATCAGCATCTATTAGAGATTTCCACCCAGGTCCATCAGCAGTGTAGACTTTGACATCAGAGATCTTCAGCTAGGCCCTCAAGGGTGTAGGCCTAAGCATCAGACACCAATAGAGATCTCCATCTAGGTCCCTCAGGGGTGTAGGCCTAAGCATCAGACACCAATAGAGATCTCCATCTAGGTCCCTCAGGGGTGTAGGCCTCAGCATCAGACACCATTAGAGATCTCCATCTAGGTCCCTCAGGGGTGTAGGCCTCAGCATCAGACACCATTAGAGATCTCCATCTAGGTCCCTCAGGGGTGTAGACCTCAGCATCAGACACCATTAGAGATCTCCATCTAGGTCCCTCAGGGGTGTAGGCCTCAGCATCTGACACCATTAGAGATCTCCATCTAGGTCCCTCAGGGGTGTAGGCTTCAGCATCAGACACCATTAGAGATCTCCATCTAGGTCCCTCAGGGTTCAGACCACACCTCTGCCTGAGACAGAACTGTAAGACGAGGTTTACAGTGATTGGATCTTTCTATTTGTGGGCGGAGTTATTTTTGGTCGCTGAGTGTATTATTCCGATTTCCTTTTCTCTTCTTCTCTTCTCGTAGATGAGGTCGGGGCTCTCGTATTTGATATTGGATCCTACTCAGTTCGGGCTGGTTATGCCGGCGAAGATTGTCCCAAGGTATCAACCTACTGAAGAAATTTTGGGCGTCTATAGTTATGGTTTTCGCAGCCTAAGTGAGGTGTCCCCCATGGTTCGGGGTGTTTTGGCCACTGGGTGCAGATGAGGTTGTCTCCCTGCCCCACACAACAACCACCATCATGTATTCTGCTTCTTTATTGTTTAGGCCGACTTTCCGACCACCTTGGGGGTTTTCTCTCCAGATGAGTCTCTATCCTCAGAGCTGGAGAAGGATCGGAAGCTGAGCCGGGTGTATTACATCGATACAACATGTCTACATGTCCCGCGGCCGCTGACCGAGGTCACGTCACCGCTGAAGAACGGCATGAGTGAGACCGATACGCCAAACCAAGCCATGTGTGTTGTCTGCCAGCTCTCCGCCCATCATGTGCCATCCTGTGCTTCCCGGCTGCTCCTTACTGCAATCATTACCCATAATCCTCCATTCCCATGGGTGAGGGCATCTGTAGGGTCAGGGGACAGACATGAAATCGGTAGCCAGTCCCACCCCTAACATGGAAGACAACCCCGAAATGTGGAGGAAAACATGGCTGCCACTCACAAGATAAAACTCAGTGTCACAAAATAGCTACTGAGTGACATAACGATAGTCACATGACCACAGTCACATGATCCAGCTGAGGTAGATTTGCATCACCTCCTCCATAACCTCCTCCTTCTTCATGACCTCCTCCATCACCTCCTCCATAACCTCCTCCTTCTTCATGACCTCCTCCATCACCTCCTCCTTCTTCATGACCTCCTCCATGACCTCCTTCATTACCTCCTCCTTCTTCATGACCTCCTTCATCACCTCCTCCATCACCTACTCCTTCTTCATGACCTCCTCCATCACCTCCTCCATGACCTCCTCCATCACCTCCTCCACCTCCATCACCTCCTCCACCTCCATCACCTCCTCCATCACCTCCATCACCTCCTCCACCTCCATCACCTCCTTCATCACCTCCTCCATTACCTCCTCCACCTCCATCACCTCCTCCATTACCTCCTCCATCACCTCCTCCACCTCCATCACCTCCTCCACCTCCATGACCTCCTCCATCACCTCCTCCACCTCCATCACCTCCTCCATCACCTCCATCACCTCCTCCATTACCTCCTCCTCCACCTCCATCACCTCCTCCATTACCTCCTCCACCTCCATCACCTCCTCCACCTCCATCACCTCCTCCATTACCTCCTCCATCACCTCCTCCACCTCCATCACCTCCTCCATTTCCATCACCTTCTCCATCACCTCCTCCATCACCTCCTCCACCTCCATCACCTCCTCCTTCTTCATGACCTCCTCAATCACCTCCTCCATTACCTCCTCCTTCTTCATGACCTCCTCCATCACCTCCTCCAACTCCATCACCTCCTCCTCCTCCATTACCTCCTCCACCTCCATCACCTCCTCCACCTCCTCCATCACCTCCTCCATCTCCTCCTCCACCTCCATCACCTCCTCCATTACCTCCTCCTCCACCTCCATCACCTCCTCCATTACCTCCTCCACCTCCATCACCTCCTCCACCTCCATCACCTCCTCCATTACCTCCTCCATCACCTCCTCCACCTCCATCACCTCCTCCATTTCCATCACCTTCTCCATCACCTCCTCCATCACCTCCATCACCTCCTCCTTCTTCATGACCTCCTCAATCACCTCCTCCATTACCTCCTCCTTCTTCATGACCTCCTCCATCACCTCCTCCAACTCCATCACCTCCTCCTCCTCCATTACCTCCTCCACCTCCATCACCTCCTCCACCTCCATCACCTCCTCCATCACCTCCTCCATCTCCTCCTCCACCTCCATCACCTCCTCCATATCCTCCTCCACCTCCATCACCTTCTCCATCACCTCCTCCACCTCCATCACCTCCTCCATATCCTCCTCCACCTCCATCACCTCCTCCACCTCCATCACCTCCTCCATCACCACCTCCATCACCTCCTCCTTCTTCATCACCACCTCCATCACCTCCTCCTTCTTCATCACCACCTCCATCACCTCCTCCACCTCCATCACCTCCTCCATATCCTCCTCCACCTCCATCACCTCCTCCACCTCCATCACCTCCTCCATATCCTCCTCCACCTCCATCACCTCCTCCACCTCCATCACCTCCTCCACCGCCATCACCTCCTCCATCACCACCTCCATCACCTCCTCCTTCTTCATCACCACCTCCATCACCTCCTCCTTCTTCATCACCACCTCCATCACCTCCTCCACCTCCATCACCTCCTCCATATCCTCCTCCACCTCCATCACCTCCTCCACCACCATCACCTCCTCCACCGCCATCACCTCCTCCATCACCACCTCCATCACCTCCTCCTTCTTCATCACCACCTCCATCACCTCCTCCTTCTTCATCACCACCTCCATCACCTCCTCCACCTCCATCACCTCCTCCATATCCTCCTCCACCTCCATCACCTCCTCCACCTCCATCACCTCCTCCATATCCTCCTCCACCTCCATCACCTCCTCCACCTCCATCACCTCCTCCACCGCCATCACCTCCTCCATCACCACCTCCATCACCTCCTCCTTCTTCATCACCTCCTCCATTACCTCCTCCTTCTTCATGACCTCCTCCATCACCTCCTCCAACTCCATCACCTCCTCCTCCTCCATTACCTCCTCCACCTCCATCACCTCCTCCACCTCCATCACCTCCTCCATCACCTCCTCCATCTCCTCCTCCACCTCCATCACCTCCTCCATATCCTCCTCCACCTCCATCACCTTCTCCATCACCTCCTCCACCTCCATCACCTCCTCCATATCCTCCTCCACCTCCATCACCTCCTCCACCTCCATCACCTCCTCCACCGCCATCACCTCCTCCATCACCACCTCCATCACCTCCTCCTTCTTCATCACCACCTCCATCACCTCCTCCTTCTTCATCACCACCTCCATCACCTCCTCCACCTCCATCACCTCCTCCATATCCTCCTCCACCTCCATCACCTCCTCCACCTCCATCACCTCCTCCATATCCTCCTCCACCTCCATCACCTCCTCCACCTCCATCACCTCCTCCACCGCCATCACCTCCTCCATCACCACCTCCATCACCTCCTCCTTCTTCATCACCACCTCCATCACCTCCTCCTTCTTCATCACCACCTCCATCACCTCCTCCACCTCCATCACCTCCTCCATATCCTCCTCCACCTCCATCACCTCCTCCACCACCATCACCTCCTCCACCGCCATCACCTCCTCCATCACCACCTCCATCACCTCCTCCTTCTTCATCACCACCTCCATCACCTCCTCCTTCTTCATCACCACCTCCATCACCTCCTCCACCTCCATCACCTCCTCCATATCCTCCTCCACCTCCATCACCTCCTCCACCTCCATCACCTCCTCCATATCCTCCTCCACCTCCATCACCTCCTCCACCTCCATCACCTCCTCCACCGCCATCACCTCCTCCATCACCACCTCCATCACCTCCTCCTTCTTCATCACCACCTCCATCACCTCCTCCTTCTTCATCACCACCTCCATCACCTCCTCCACCACCATCACCTCCTCCACCGCCATCACCTCCTCCATCACCACCTCCATCACCTTCTCCTTCTTCATCACCACCTCCATCACCTCCCTCTTCTTCATCACCTCCTCCTTCTTCATCACCACCTCCATCACCTCCTCCATCACCACCTTCATCACCTCCTCCTTCTTCATCACCTCCTCCATCATCTCCTCCTTCTTTATGACCTCCACCACTACATTGTCCTTCAGATCCTCCTCCTCTTCCATCAGCAGCACAGAGGAGACCGCTCAGATATCTGCAGATACCATCAGACATTTCTCCTCCCACAATGCAGTGCAGCAGGACAGTCTGACTTTAGCTGTATGTGTGATGTCTTTGACTGCAGCTCTGGAGGTGACTAGAGGATAACTACAATGTGACCCTATGTAGATTTAGTGTGGGTCATGGTAATTAGGGGGTGTAGCTTATGACTCCACATTTGGGGTGTTTCTCTGTCCCCCTTATCACTGCTCACTCCTGTTTTCCTCCTATAGTTGAGGACTGGGACGCCTTCCAGGCCATCCTGGACCACACCTTCAACAAGCACCTGAAGTCTGACCCCGCCCTACACCCCATCCTCATGTCCGAAGCACCCGTGAGTATTATCAACCTGTAGGGGGTGGGGCAGGCTCATAGCTCCTCCTGTCTGTATCACCCTGTGGTGGGCGGGGCAATGTCATAGCTCCTCCTGTCTGTATCACCCTGTAGGGGGTGGGGCAGGCTTATAGCTCCTCCTCTGTATCACCCTGCAGGGGGCGGGGCAGCTCATAGCGCCTCCTGTCTGTATCACCCTGCAGGAGGCGAAGAAGGATCATAGCTCCTCCTCTGTATCACCCTGCAGGGGGCGGGGCAGGCTCATAGCTCCTCCTGTCTGTATCACCCTGTAGGGGGTGGGGCAGGCTCCTAGCTCCTCCTGTCTGTATCACCCTGCAGGAGGTGGGGCAGTTCATAGCTCCTCCTGTCTGCATCACCCTGCAAGGGGCGGGGCAGTTCATAGCTCCTCCTGTCTGCATCACCCTGAAGGAGGCGGGGCAGGATCATAGCTCCTCCTCTGTATCACCCTGCAGGGGGCGGGGCAGGCTCATAGCTCCTCCTCTGTATCACCCTGCAGGGGGCGGGGCAGCTAATAGCTCCTCCTCTGTATCACCCTACGGGGGGGGGGGGCAGTCTCATAGGTATATCCTATCTGTATCACCCTGCAGGGGGCGGGGCAGGCTCATAGCTCCTCCTCTGTATCACCCTGCAGGGGGCGGGGCAGCTAATAGCTCCTCCTCTGTATCACCCTACGGGGGGGGGGCAGTCTCATAGGTATATCCTATCTGTATCACCCTGCAGGGGGCGGGGCTTTATTATTCTTTTTGTTTTTCAGTGGAACGCCCGGGCCAAGCGGGAGAAGTTGACAGAACTGATGTTTGAACATTATAATATTCCGGCTTTCTTCCTGTGTAAGACGGCTGTACTGACCGCGTATCTTTTAGGATGACAGAGGGACTAGGGTACAGCTCTCCATGGGAAGATGTCTTGCGGGTTGACATCTTGGGGGGTGATGGTCTGAGGGACGACGTCTCGGGGGTGATGGTCTGAGGGACGACGTCTCGGGGGTGATGGTCTGAGGGATGACGTCTCGGAGCTGATGGTCTGAGGGACGACGTCTCGGGGGTGATGGTCTGAGGGACGACATCTCGGGGGTGATGGTCTGAAGGACGACATCTCGGGGGTGATGGTCTGAGGGACGACGTCTCGGGGGTGATGGTCTGAGGGACGACGTCTCGGGGGTGATGGTCTGAAGGACGACGTCTCGGGGGTGATGGTCTGAGGGACGACGTCTCTGGGGTGATGGTCTGAGGGACGACGTCTCGGGGGTGATGGTCTGAGGGACGACGTCTCGGGGGTGATGGTCTGAGGGACAACATCTCAGGGGTGATGGTCTGAGGGATGACGTCTCGGGGGTGATGGTCTGAGGGACGACGTCTCGGGGGTGATGGTCTGAGGGACGACGTCTCGGGGGTGATGGTCTGAGGGACGACGTCTCGGAGGTGATGGTCTGAGGGATGACGTCTCGGAGGTGATGGTCTGAGGGACAACGTCTCTGGGGTGATGGTCTGAGGGACGACGTCTCGGGGGTGATGGTCTGAGGGACAACATCTCAGGGGTGATGGTCTGAGGGATGACGTCTCGGGGGTGATGGTCTGAGGGACGACGTCTCGGAGCTGATGGTCTGAGGGATGACGTCTCGGAGCTGATGGTCTGAGGGACAACGTCTCTGGGGTGATGGTCTGAGGGACGACGTCTCGGGGGTGATGGTCTGAGGGATGACGTCTCGGAGCTGATGGTCTGAGGGATGACGTCTCGGAGGTGATGGTCTGAGGGACAACGTCTCTGGGGTGATGGTCTGAGGGACGACGTCTCGGGGGTGATGGTCTGAGGGACAACATCTCAGGGGTGATGGTCTGAGGGATGACGTCTCGGGGGTGATGGTCTGAGGGACGACGTCTCGGGGGTGATGGTCTGAGGGACAACATCTCAGGGGTGATGGTCTGAGGGACGACGTCTCTGGGGTGATGGTCTGAGGGACGACGTCTCGGGGGTGATGGTCTGAGGGACAACATCTCAGGGGTGATGGTCTGAGGGACAACATCTCAGGGGTGATGGTCTGAGGGACGACGTCTCGGGGGTGATGGTCTGAGGGATGACGTCTCGGAGGTGATGGTCTAAGGGACAACGTCTCTGGGGTGATGGTCTGAGGGACGACGTCTCGGGGGTGATGGTCTGAGGGACAACATCTCAGGGGTGATGGTCTGAGGGATGACGTCTCGGGGGTGATGGTCTGAGGGACGACGTCTCGGGGGTGATGGTCTGAGGGACGACGTCTCGGGGGTGATGGTCTGAGGGATGACGTCTCGGGGGTGATGGTCTGAGGGACGACGTCTCGGGGGTGATGGTCTGAGGGACGACGTCTCGGGGGTGATGGTCTGAGGGATGACGTCTCGGAGGTGATGGTCTAAGGGACAACGTCTCGGAGCTGATGGTCTGAGGGACGACGTCTCGGGGGTGATGGTCTGAGGGACGACATCTCGGGGGTGATGGTCTGAGGGACGACGTCTCTGGGGTGATGGTCTGAGGGACGACGTCTCGGGGGTGATGGTCTGAGGGACGACGTCTCGGGGGTGATGGTCTGAGGGACGACGTCTCGGGGGTGATGGCCTGAGGGACGACGTCTCGGGGGTGATGGTCTGAGGGACGACGTCTCGGGGGTGATGGTCTGAGGGACGACGTCTCGGGGGTGATGGTCTGAGGGACGACGTCTCGGGGGTGATGGTCTGAGGGACGACGTCTCGGGGGTGATGGTCTGAGGGACGACGTCTCGGGGGTGATGGTCTGAGGGACGACGTCTCGGGGGTGATGGTCTGAGGGACGACGTCTCGGGGGTGATGGTCTGAGGGACGACGTCTCGGGGGTGATGGTTTGGGATCCGAATACTTGGGGGTGATGGTCTGAGGGACGGCGTCTCGGGGGTGATGGTTTGGGATCCGAATACTTGGGGGTGATGTCCTGCAGGTTTTTGTGTTTTCCTTAACCCCTTGTTCGCTGCAGCTTTGCTAACGGCAGATCCACAGGCTTAGTATTAGATAGCGGAGCCACACACACCACCGCCCTCCCGGTGCATGATGGGTATGTTCTCCAGCAAGGTGAGTGACCTCCTGATCCCCCATACTGGGCGTGTACCACTTCTCACCCCAGTAACTTGGAGCCTTTGTCCTATGGCAGGTATCGTGAAGTCGCCCCTGGCCGGAGATTTCATCACTATGCAGTGCAGGGAGTTATTCCAGGAGATGGGAGTAGAAATCGTCCCGCCCTACATGATCGCCTCAAAGGTAATCAGCAGGCAGCCAGGAGGGGGCGCAGTCACTGTATACATGTATACATACAGAGTAAGTGTGAAGGTGCCAAGTATAACCCCACATCTAGAGCCAGAGACATCACATATTAAGGGGGTGTCCTCTATACTGAGAGCAAAGAGTGACCCTATTCACATAGGACCTAGAACACCCCTCGCCCTACCAATATTCAGCCGCGGTGCACCCCATGAAAGGGACACTCATGGGGCAGAGTTGTATGAACCTTGCATCTTTGTAGTCTGGTTGTGGTGACTGTTGTAAAGTACCAGACATGGCCGACACTCTGACCCGTGTCCTCTCTGTGCTCAGGAACCCGTGCGGGAAGGATCCCCCCCAAACTGGAGGAAGAAGGAGAAACTGCCGACTGTCACCAAGTCCTGGCAAAACTACATGAGTAACGTGAGTGTCGCTGATAGTGTGTACACGTGTGTGATTGTATCTGAGTGTGTGACTATATATCAGTGTGTGGCTGTGTCTGACTGTATGTGAGTGTGTAATATAGTATAGTCAGTGTAGTGTGACTATATATCAGTGTGCGATTGTATCTGAGTGTGTGACTGTGTCTGACTGTATGTGAGTGTGTAATATAGTATAGTCAGTGTTGTGTGTGACTATATATCAGTGTGCGATTGTATCTGAGTGTGTGACTGTGTCTGACTGTATGTGAGTGTGTAATATAGTATAGTCAGTGTTGTGTGTGACTATATATCAGTGTGCGATTGTATCTGAGTGTGTGACTGTGTCTGAGTGTATGTGAGTGTGTAATATAGTATAGTCAGTGTAGTGTGTGACTATATATCAGTGTGCGATTGTATCTGAGTGTGTGTGTGAGTCTGCTTGTATGAAGCACAGCTACTTGTGTTACATGAGGAGAAGGAGTCAGAGGGTGATGAGGGTAGTTGTTGTAGCAGTTATGTTGGATGATGAGAGTGGTAGTATTTGTGTATATGATGCAGTATTGTGTGGGATGCTTAGGGTAGTAGTTGTGTACTACATGTGTTGTTGTTGACCCTCAGGAGGTGATTCAGGATTTCCAGGCTTCAGTCCTTCAGGTCTCTGATTCTCCTTATGATGAACAGTAAGCTCACCTATATCCATATGTACTAACTGTATATTACATACTGGGGATGATACAGTCTGACTACAACTCTCTCTGCAGAGTGGCTGCTCAGATGCCAACAGTCCATTATGAGATGCCCAATGGCTACAACACGGACTATGGAGCAGAGAGACTGCGGATCCCAGAGGGACTCTTTGACCCGTCCAATGTAAAGGTCTGTGAATATATCTTTAGATATCACACATGTAATACAGACTCTGCTCCTCCTTATGTAATATCACACATGTAATACAGACTCTGCTCCTCCTTATGTAATATCACACATGTAATACAGACTCTGCTCCTCCCCTGTGTAATATCACACATGTAATACAGACTCTGCTCCTCCTCCCCTGTGTAATATCACACATGTAATACAGACTCTGCTCCTCCCCCCGTGTAATATCACACATATAATACAGACTCTGCTCCTCCCCTGTGTAATATCACACATGTAATACAGACTCTGCTCCTCCCCCTGTGTAATATCACACATATAATACAGACTCTGCTCCTCCTTGTGTAATATCACACATATAATACAGACTCTGCTCCTCCTCCCATGTGTAATATCACACATGTAATACAGACTCTGCTCCTCCTCCTCTGTAATATCACACATGTAATACAGACTCTGCTCCTCCCCCCGTGTAATATCACACATGTAATACAGACTCTGCTCCTCCTCTCCAGTGTAATATCACACATGTAATAAGGACTCTGCTCCTCCTCCAGTGTAATATCACACATGTAATACAGACTCTGCTCCTCCTTGTGTAATATCACACATATAATACAGACTCTGCTCCTCCCCCCGTGTAATATCACACATGTAATACAGAATCTGCTCCTCCCCCCCGTGTAATATCACACATGTAATACAGACTCTACTCCTCCTTCCCCTGTGTAATATCACACATGTAATACAGACTCTGCTCCTCCTTGTGTAATATCACACATATAATACAGACTCTGCTCCCCCCTGTGTAATATCACACATGTAATATAGACTCTGCTCCTCTTCTCCAGTGTAATATCACACATTTAATAAAGACTCTGCTCCGCCCCATGTAATATCACACATGTAATACAGACTCTGCTCCTCCCCCTGTGTAATATTACACATGTAATACAGACTCTGCTCCTCCTTGTGTAATATCACACATTTAATAAGGACTCTGCTCCGCCCCATGTAATATCACACATGTAATACTGAGTCTGCTCCTCCTCCCCCTGTGTAATATCACACATGTAATACAGACTCTGTTTCTCCCCCTGTGTAATATCACCCATGTAATACAGACTCTGCTCCTCCCCCCGTGTAATAGTAATATCACACATGTAATACAGGCTCTTCTCCTCCCCCTGTGTAATATCACACATATAATACAGACTCTGCTCCTCCCCCCTGTGTAATATCACACATGTAATATAGACTCTGCTCCTCCACCTGTGTAATATCACACATGCAATACAGACTCTGCTCCTCCTGTGTAATATCACACATGTAATACAGACTCTGCTCTCCCTGTGTAATATCACACATGTAATACAGTCTCTGCTCCTCCTCCCCTGTGTAATATCACACATGTAATACAGACTCTGCTCCTTCCCCTATGTGATATCACACATGTAATACAGACTCTGCTCCTCCCCCTGTGTAATATCACACATGTAATACAGACTCTGCTCCTCCTCCTCCCTGTGTAATATCACACATGTAATACAGACTCTACTCCTCCCCCTGTGTAATATCACACATGTAATACAGACTCTGCTCCTCCCCCTGTGTAATATCACACATGTAATACAGACTCTGCTCCTCCCCTGTGTAATATCACACATGTAATACAGACTCTGCTCCTCCTCCCCTGTGTAATATCACACATGTAATACAGACTCTGCTCCTCCTCCCCTGTGTAATATCACACATGTAATACAGACTCTGCTCCTCCTCCCCTGTGTAATATCACACATGTAATACAGACTCTGCTCCTCCTCCCCTGTGTAATATCACACATGTAATACAGACTCTGCTCCTCCCCTGTGTAATATCACACATGTAATACAGACTCTGCTCCTCCCCTGTGTAATATCACACATGTAATACAGACTCTGCTCCTCCTCCCCTGTGTAATATCACACATGTAATACAGACTCTGCTCCTCCCTCTGTGTAATATCACACATGTAATACAGACTCTGCTCCTCCCCCTGTGTGATATCACACATGTAATACAGACTCTGCTCCTCCCCCCTGTGTAATATCACACATGTAATACAGACTCTGCTCCTCCTCCCATGTGTAATATCACACATGTAATACAGACTCTGCTCCTCCTCCCTGTGTAATATCACACATGTAATACAGACTCTGCTCCTACACCCCTGTGTAATATCACACATGTAATACAGACTCTGCTCCTCCCCCTGTGTAATATCACACATGTAATACAGACTCTGCTCCTCCCCTGTGTAATATCACACATGTAATACAGACTCTGCTCCTCCCCTGTGTAATATCACACATGTAATACAGACTCTGCTCCTCCCCTGTGTAATATCACACATGTAATACAGACTCTGCTCCTCCTCCCCTGTGTAATATCACACATGTAATACAGACTCTGCTCCTCCCTCTGTGTAATATCACACATGTAATACAGACTCTGCTCCTCCCCCTGTGTGATATCACACATGTAATACAGACTCTGCTCCTCCCCCCTGTGTAATATCACACATGTAATACAGACTCTGCTCCTCCTCCCATGTGTAATATCACACATGTAATACAGACTCTGCTCCTCCTCCCTGTGTAATATCACACATGTAATACAGACTCTGCTCCTACACCCCTGTGTAATATCACACATGTAATACAGACTCTGCTCCTCCCCCTGTGTAATATCACACATGTAATACAGACTCTGCTCCTCCCCGGTGTAATATCACACATGTAATACAGACTCTGCTTCTCCTCTCTGTGTAATATCACACATGTAATACAGACTCTGCTCCTCCCCCTGTGTGATATCACACATGTAATACAGACTCTGCTCCTCCCCCCTGTGTAATATCACACATGTAATACAGACTCTGCTCCTCCTCCCATGTGTAATATCACACATGTAATACAGACTCTGCTCCTCCTTGTGTAATATCACACATGTAATACAGACTCTGCTCCTCCCCCCGTGTAATATCACACATGTAATACAGACTCTGCTCCTCCCCCTGTGTGATATCACACATGTAATACAGACTCTGCTCCTCCTCTCTGTGTAATATCACACATGTAATACAGACTCTGCTCCTCCCCCTGTGTAATATCACACATGTAATACAGACTCTGCTCCTCCCCCTGTGTAATATCACACATGTAATACAGACTCTGCTCCTCCCCCCTGTGTAATATCACACATGTAATACAGACTCTGCTCCTCCCTCTGTGTAATATCACACATGTAATACAGACTCTGCTCCTCCCCCTGTGTGATATCACACATGTAATACAGACTCTGCTCCTCCCCTGTGTAATATCACACATGTAATACAGACTCTGCTCCTCCTCCCCTGTGTAATATCACACATGTAATACAGACTCTGCTCCTCCCTCTGTGTAATATCACACATGTAATACAGACTCTGCTCCTCCCCCTGTGTGATATCACACATGTAATACAGACTCTGCTCCTCCCCCCTGTGTAATATCACACATGTAATACAGACTCTGCTCCTCCTCCCATGTGTAATATCACACATGTAATACAGACTCTGCTCCTCCTCCCTGTGTAATATCACACATGTAATACAGACTCTGCTCCTCCCCCTGTGTAATATCACACATGTAATACAGACTCTGCTCCTCCCCTGTGTAATATCACACATGTAATACAGACTCTGCTCCTCCCCTGTGTAATATCACACATGTAATACAGACTCTGCTCCTCCCCTGTGTAATATCACACATGTAATACAGACTCTGCTCCTCCTCCCCTGTGTAATATCACACATGTAATACAGACTCTGCTCCTCCCTCTGTGTAATATCACACATGTAATACAGACTCTGCTCCTCCCCCTGTGTGATATCACACATGTAATACAGACTCTGCTCCTCCCCCCTGTGTAATATCACACATGTAATACAGACTCTGCTCCTCCTCCCATGTGTAATATCACACATGTAATACAGACTCTGCTCCTACACCCCTGTGTAATATCACACATGTAATACAGACTCTGCTCTTCCCCCTGTGTAATATCACACATGTAATACAGACTCTGCTCCTCCCCTGTGTAATATCACACATGTAATACAGACTCTGCTCCTCCCCTGTGTAATATCACACATGTAATACAGACTCTGCTCCTCCCCTGTGTAATATCACACATGTAATACAGACTCTGCTCCTCCTCCCCTGTGTAATATCACACATGTAATACAGACTCTGCTCCTCCCTCTGTGTAATATCACACATGTAATACAGACTCTGCTCCTCCCCCTGTGTGATATCACACATGTAATACAGACTCTGCTCCTCCCCCCTGTGTAATATCACACATGTAATACAGACTCTGCTCCTCCTCCCATGTGTAATATCACACATGTAATACAGACTCTGCTCCTCCTCCCTGTGTAATATCACACATGTAATACAGACTCTGCTCCTACACCCCTGTGTAATATCACACATGTAATACAGACTCTGCTCCTCCCCCTGTGTAATATCACACATGTAATACAGACTCTGCTCCTCCCCGGTGTAATATCACACATGTAATACAGACTCTGCTTCTCCTCTCTGTGTAATATCACACATGTAATACAGACTCTGCTCCTCCCCCTGTGTGATATCACACATGTAATACAGACTCTGCTCCTCCCCCCTGTGTAATATCACACATGTAATACAGACTCTGCTCCTCCTCCCATGTGTAATATCACACATGTAATACAGACTCTGCTCCTCCTTGTGTAATATCACACATGTAATACAGACTCTGCTCCTCCCCCCGTGTAATATCACACATGTAATACAGACTCTGCTCCTCCCCCTGTGTGATATCACACATGTAATACAGACTCTGCTCCTCCTCTCTGTGTAATATCACACATGTAATACAGACTCTGCTCCTCCCCCTGTGTAATATCACACATGTAATACAGACTCTGCTCCTCCCCCTGTGTAATATCACACATGTAATACAGACTCTGCTCCTCCCCCTGTGTGATATCACACATGTAATACAGACTCTGCTCCTCCCCCCTGTGTAATATCACACATGTAATACAGACTCTGCTCCTCCTCCCATGTGTAATATCACACATGTAATACAGACTCTGCTCCTCCCCCTGTGTAATATCACACATGTAATACAGACTCTGCTCCTCCCCCCGTGTAATATCACACATGTAATACAGACTCTGCTCCTCCCCCTGTGTAATATCACACATGTAATACAGACTCTGCTCCTCCCCCTGTGTGATATCACACATGTAATACAGACTCTGCTCCTCCCCCTGTGTAATATCACACATGTAATACAGACTCTGCTCCTCCCCCTGTGTGATATCACACATGTAATACAGACTCTGCTCCTCCTCTCTGTGTAATATCACACATGTAATACAGACTCTGCTCCTCCCCCCGTGTAATATCACACATGTAATACAGACTCTGCTCCTCCCCCCGTGTAATATCACACATGTAATACAGACTCTGCTCCTCCCCCCGTGTAATATCACACATGTAATACAGACTCTGCTCCTCCCCCTGTGTAATATCACACATGTAATACAGACTCTGCTCCTCCCCCTGTGTAATATCACACATGTAATACAGACTCTGCTCCTCCCCTGTGTAATATCACACATGTAATACAGACTCTGCTCCTCCCTGTGTAATATCACACATGTAATACAGACTCTGCTCCTCCCCCTGTGTAATATCACACATGTAATACAGACTCTGCTCCTCCCTGTGTAATATCACACATGTAATACAGACTCTGCTCCTCCCCCTGTGTAATATCACACATGTAATACAGACTCTGCTCCTCCCCCTGTGTAATATCACACATGTAATACAGACTTGTATTCTCTTATAGGGTCTCTCTGGAAACACGATGCTGGGGGTTGGACATGTGGTCACCAGTAGTATTGGCATGTGTGATATTGACATCCGACCTGTAAGTATCCGACTTTCTCATGACAACTCACTACAAATTGCAAAGATATGGTTTTCACTCTGTACATAAGCATATTAAATACACCCCTTCCCCCCACCATGTTATCCTCACAGGGTCTGTACGGAAGTGTCATTGTCACTGGGGGAAATACACTACTCCAGGGCTTCAATGACCGACTGAATCGTGAGCTGTCTCAGAAGACCCCACCGGTAAGACCAGCAGTTTCTCCATATCCACCTCGTGATTGTGTTTCCTAGAAGTTCCAGAGATCTAAAGACTCATGGTGGAGGGCCCAGGAGAGGCACCAGAGATCTATAGATGCTCTTGACAGGCCCAGGAGGGGCTCCAGAGATCTAAAGACAGGGATGGAGGAGGCAGGAGAGGCTCCAGAGATCTATAGACACAGGTGGAAGGCCCAAGAGAGGCACCAGAGATCTATAGATACAAGTAGAAAGCCCAGGAGAGGCTCCAGAGATCTAAAGATAGGGGTGGAGGGGGCAGGAGAGGCACCAGAGATCTATAGACACAGGTGGAAGGCCCAGGAGGGGCTCCAGAGATCTAAAGACAGGGATGGAGGAGGCAGGAGAGGCTCCAGAGATCTATAGACACAGGTGGAAGGCCCAAGAGAGGCACCAGAGATCTATAGATACAAGTAGAAAGCCCAGGAGAGGCTCCAGAGATCTAAAGATAGGGGTGGAGGGGGCAGGAGAGGCACCAGAGATCTATAGACACAGGTGGAAGGCCCAGGAGGGGCTCCAGAGATCTAAAGACAGGGATGGAGGAGGCAGGAGAGGCTCCAGAGATCTATAGACACAGGTGGAAAGCCCAAGAGAGGCACCAGAGATCTATAGATAGGGGTGGAGGGGGCAGGAGAGGTACCAGAGATCTATAGACACAGGTGGAAGGCCCAGGAGAGGCTCCAGAGATCTAAAGATAGGGGTGGAGGGGGCAGGAGAGGCACCAGAGATCTATAGACACAGGTGGAATGCCCAGGAGAGGCTCCAGAGATCTATAGATGCGGGTGGAGGGCCCAGGAGAGGCTCCAGAGATCTATAGACAGGGATGGAGGAGGCAGGAGAGGCTCCAGAGATCTATAGACACAGGTGGAAGGCCCAGGAGAGGCTCCAGAGATCTATAGACAGGGATGGAGGAGGCAGGAGAGGCTCCAGAGATCTAAAGATAGGGGTGGAGGGGGCAGGAGAGGAACCAGAGATCTCTGGACGGGGGTGGAAGGCCCAGGAGAGGCACCAGAGATCTCTGGACGGGGGTGGAAGGCCCAGGAGAGGCACCAGAGATCTCTGGACGGGGGTGGAAGGCCCAGGAGAGGCACCAGAGATCTCTGGACGGGGGTGGAAGGCCCAGGAGAGGCTCCAGAGATATATGTATGTATAGACAAAGGCCCAGGAGAGGCACCAGACTGTGGACTGGTCCTGTTGTGTCTTATTTTGCTCTTCTCCCGCAGAGCATGCGCCTGAAGCTCATCGCCAGTAACAGTTCCATTGAGCGGCGCTTCAGCTCCTGGATCGGGGGATCTATCCTGGCCTCCCTGGTGAGATCTGTGTCTCCATTCTGAGGGTTTGTTACAATGTGCCACTGCCCAGAAGCTGGATGATAAACCTCCTCCTGTCTTCTTGTAGGGAACGTTCCAGCAGATGTGGATATCAAAGCAGGAATATGAGGAAGGAGGGAAGCAGTGTGTGGAGCGGAAGTGTCCGTAAGACCCCTGCCCGGACCCTGAGTCCAGCTGTCCTAGAACCCAGAATATCCAGCCTCTACTTATCTCTGCTCCTGGGAAAGCTGAGTAGCATTCAGATCAGCGGCCTTTATAGGTCTGGGGTTGTCACTCAGCTTTCCCATGAACAGAAATGATGGTCAGCTACAATTGGACACAAGGGGGCGACTCAAGGACTGACTATATCTCTCTTAAAGGGAAACATCCCTTATACTTATCTCATCATCTATAAGATCTAACCTGGAGATGGAATAAAAGGACAAGAAAATCCAAGTGTGAGGCTGAATGTGTCCTGTCACCTAATGTACGAGCTCTGACAACCAGCTGTATATATCATGTCTGAGAGGTAGTCACAGCCCCGCCCCGTTACTGACAACCAACCTGTATATATCATGTCTGAGAGGTAGTACAAGCCCCGCCCCCTGTATATATCATGTCTGAGAGGTAGTCACAGCCCCGCCCCCTGTATATATCATGTCTGAGAGGTAGTCACAGCCCCGCCCCCTGTATATATCATGTCTGAGAGGTAGTCACAGCCCCGCCCCCTGTTACTGACAACCAACCTGTATATATCATGTCTGAGAGGTAGTCACAGCTCCGCCCCCTGTTACTGACAACCAACCTGTATATATCATGTCTGAGAGGTAGTCACAGCCCCGCCCCCTGTTACTGACAACCAGCTGTATATACCATGTCTGAGAGGTAGTCACAGCCCCGCCCCCTGTATATATCATGTCTGAGAGGTAGTCACAGCCCCGCCCCCTGTTACTGACAACCAGCTGTATATATCATGTCTGAGAGGTAGTCACAGCCCCGCCCCCTGTTACTGACAACCAGCTGTATATACCATGTCTGAGAGGTAGTCACAGCCCCGCCCCCTGTATATATCATGTCTGAGAGGTAGTCACAGCCCCGCCCCCTGTATATATCATGTCTGAGAGGTAGTCACAGCCCCGCCCCCTGTTACTGACAACCAACCTGTATATATCATGTCTGAGAGGTAGTCACAGCCCCGCCCCCTGTTACTGACAACCAGCTGTATATACCATGTCTGAGAGGTAGTCACAGCCCCGCCCCCTGTATATATCATGTCTGAGAGGTAGTCACAGCCCCGCCCCCTGTATATATCATGTCTGAGAGGTAGTACAAGCCCCGCCCCCTGTTACTGACAACCAACCTGTATATATCATGTCTGAGAGGTAGTACAAGCCCCGCCCCCTGTTACTGACAACCAACCTGTATATACCATGTGTGAGAGGTAGTCACAGCCCTGCCCCTGTATATCATGTCTGAGAGGTAGTCACAGCCCCGCCCCCTGTTACTGACAACCAGCTGTATATATCATGTCTGAGAGGTAGTCACAGCCCCGCCCCCTGTATATATCATGTCTGACAGGTAGTCACAGCCCCGCCCCTGTATATATCATGTCTGAGAGGTAGTCACAGCCCCGCCCCCTGTATATATCATGTCTGAGAGGTAGTCACAGCCCCGCCCTCTGTATATATCATGTCTGAGAGGTAGTCACAGCCCCGCCCCCTGTATATATCATGTCTGAGAGGTAGTCACAGCCCCGCCCCCTGTATATATCATGTCTGAGAGGTAGTCACAGCCCCACCCCCTGTATATATCATGTCTGAGAGGTAGTCACAGCCCCGCCCCCTGTATATATCATGTCTGAGAGGTAGTCACAGCCCCGCTCCCTGTATATATCATGTCTGAGAGGTAGTCACAGCCCCGCCCCCTGTATATATCATGTCTGAGAGGTAGTCACAGCCCCACCCCCTGTATATATCATGTCTGAGAGGTAGTCACAGCCCCGCCCCCTGTATATATCATGTCTGAGAGGTAGTCACAGCCCCGCTCCCTGTATATATCATGTCTGAGAGGTAGTCACAGCCCCGCCCCCTGTATATATCATGTCTGAGAGGTAGTCACAGCCCCACCCCCTGTATATATCATGTCTGAGAGGTAGTCACAGCCCCGCCCCCTGTTACTGACAACCAGCCTGTATATATCATGTCTGAGAGGTAGTCACAGCCCCGCCCCCTGTATATATCATGTCTGAGAGGTTGTCACAGCCCCGCCCCCTGTATATATCATGTCTGAGAGGTAGTCACAGCCCCGCCCCCTGTATATATCATGTCTGAGAGGTAGTCACAGCCCCGCTCCCTGTATATATCATGTCTGAGAGGTAGTCACGGCCCCGCCCCCTGTATATATCATGTCTGAGAGGTAGTCACAGCCCCGCTCCCTGTATATATCATGTCTGAGAGGTAGTCACAGCCCCGCCCCCTGTATATATCATGTCTGAGAGGTAGTCACAGCCCCGCCCCCTGTTACTGACAACCAACCTGTATATATCATGTCTGAGAGGTAGTCACAGCCCCGCCCCCTGTTACTGACAACCAGCTGTATATACCATGTCTGAGAGGTAGTCACAGCCCCGCCCCCTGTATATATCATGTCTGAGAGGTAGTCACAGCCCCGCCCCCTGTTACTGACAACCAACCTGTATATATCATGTCTGAGAGGTAGTCACAGCCCCGCCCCCTGTTACTGACAACCAGTCTGTATATATCATGTCTGAGAGGTAGTCACAGCCCCGCCCCCTGTATATATCATGTCTGAGAGGTAGTACAAGCCCCGCCCCCTGTTACTGACAACCAACCTGTATATATCATGTCTGAGAGGTAGTACAAGCCCCGCCCCCTGTTACTGACAACCAACCTGTATATACCATGTGTGAGAGGTAGTCACAGCCCCGCCCCTGTATATATCATGTCTGAGAGGTTATCACAGCCCCACCCCCTGTTACTGACAACCAGCTGTATATATCATGTCTGAGAGGTAGTCACAGCCCCGCCCCCTGTATATATCATGTCTGAGAGGTAGTCACAGCTCCGCCCCCTGTTACTGACAACCAGCTGTATATATCATGTCTGAGAGGTAGTACAAGCCCCGCCCCCTGTTACTGACAACCAACCTGTATATACCATGTGTGAGAGGTAGTCACAGCCCCGCCCCCTGTTACTGACAACCAGCTGTATATATCATGTCTGAGAGGTAGTCACAGCCCCGCCCCCTGTATATATCATGTCTGACAGGTAGTCACAGCCCCGCCCCCTGTTACTGACAACCAACCTGTATATATCATGTCTGAGAGGTAGTCACAGCCCCGCCCCCTGTATATATCATGTCTGAGAGGTAGTACAAGCCCCGCCCCCTGTTACTGACAACCAACCTGTATATATCATGTCTGAGAGGTAGTACAAGCCCCGCCCCCTGTTACTGACAACCAACCTGTATATACCATGTGTGAGAGGTAGTCACAGCCCCGCCCCTGTATATATCATGTCTGAGAGGTTATCACAGCCCCACCCCCTGTTACTGACAACCAGCTGTATATATCATGTCTGAGAGGTAGTCACAGCCCCGCCCCCTGTATATATCATGTCTGAGAGGTAGTCACAGCTCCGCCCCCTGTTACTGACAACCAGCTGTATATATCATGTCTGAGAGGTAGTACAAGCCCCGCCCCCTGTTACTGACAACCAACCTGTATATACCATGTGTGAGAGGTAGTCACAGCCCCGCCCCCTGTTACTGACAACCAGCTGTATATATCATGTCTGAGAGGTAGTCACAGCCCCGCCCCCTGTATATATCATGTCTGACAGGTAGTCACAGCCCCGCCCCTGTATATATCATGTCTGAGAGGTAGTCACAGCCCCGCCCCCTGTATATATCATGTCTGAGAGGTAGTCACAGCCCCGCCCCCTGTATATATCATGTCTGAGAGGTTGTCACAGCCCCGCCCCCTGTATATATCATGTCTGAGAGGTAGTCACAGCCCCGCCCCCTGTACATATCATGTGTGAGAGGTAGTCACAGCCCCGCCCTCTGTATATATCATGTCTGAGAGGTAGTCACAGCCCCGCCCCCTGTATATATCATGTCTGAGAGGTAGTCACAGCCCCGCCCCCTGTATATATCATGTCTGAGAGGTTGTCACAGCCCCGCCCCCTGTATATATCATGTCTGAGAGGTAGTCACAGCCCCGCCCCCTGTATATATCATGTCTGAGAGGTAGTCACAGCCCCACCCCCTGTATATATCATGTCTGAGAGGTAGTCACAGCCCCGCCCCCTGTTACTGACAACCAGCCTGTATATATCATGTCTGAGAGGTAGTCACAGCCCCGCCCCCTGTATATATCATGTCTGAGAGGTTGTCACAGCCCCGCCCCCTGTATATATCATGTCTGAGAGGTAGTCACAGCCCCGCTCCCTGTATATATCATGTCTGAGAGGTAGTCACAGCCCCGCCCCCTGTATATATCATGTCTGAGAGGTAGTCACAGCCCCGCCCCCTGTTACTGACAACCAGCTGTATATATCATGTCTGAGAGGTAGTCACAGCCCCGCCCCCCTGTATATATCATGTCTGAGAGGTAGTCACAGCCCCGCCCCCTGTATATATCATATCTGAGAGGTAGTCACAGCCCCACCCCCTGTATATATCATGTCTGAGAGGTAGTCACAGCCCCGTCCCCTGTATATATCATGTCTGAGAGGTAGTCACAGCCCCGCCCCCTGTATATATCATATCTGAGAGGTAGTCACAGCCCCGCCCCCTGTATATATCATGTCTGAGAGGTTGTCACAGCCCCGCCCCCTGTATATATCATGTCTGAGAGGTTGTCACAGCTCCGCCCCCTGTATATATCATGTCTGAGAGGTTGTCACAGCCCCGCCCCCTGTATATATCATGTCTGAGAGGTAGTCACAGCTCCGCCCCCTGTATATAGCATGTCTGAGAGGTAGTCACAGCCCCGCCCCCTGTATATACCATGTCTGAGAGGTAGTCACAGCCCCGCCCCTGTATATACCATGTCTGAGAGGTTGTCACAGCCCCGTCCCCTGTATATATCATGTCTGAGAGGTTGTCACAGCTCCGCCCCCTGTATATATCATATCTGAGAGGTAGTCACAGCCCCGCCCCCTGTATATATCATATCTGAGAGGTAGTCACAGCCCCGTCCCCTGTATATACCATGTCTGAGAGGTTGTCACAGCCCCGTCCCCTGTATATATCATGTCTGAGAGGTAGTCACAGCCCTGTCCCCTGTATATATCATGTCTGAGAGGTAGTCACAGCCCCGCCCCCTGTATATATCATGTCTGAGAGGTTGTCACAGCCCCGCCCCCTGTATATATCATGTCTGAGAGGTAGTCACAGCCCCGCCCCCTGGTCCTGACATATAATGCCGCCATATTACACAGACCCCATTAGTTGGTGATAGTGGCTGTTACTGACGGCAGGTATCGGGGGTAGCGATGAGGTTTGGGCACCCTGGCACATGGTAGTGTAGCGGTGTGGGCGCCCCCTGGTGCTGATTGGCGCCCTGTGTCCAGGTGAGTGACCCTGAGCGGTGGCGCCAGGAGGCTGCAGACAACAGGCCGCTGACTAGGGGGGGCCGACGCTGTGACATCACATGTTTACCAGACACGAGGCGTCCGCTCTGCCACAAGTCTTTGGCGTAACTTCACTTACACAACACACTGAGGTCCGGGACGTGTCGCAGCCGCTCGGGGTGGACTTTGCTTTACCTGTATTTAGACATCGGAGGAGAGCGAGGAGCGAGGTGAGTGGAGCCGCCATGTATATATGTATATAGGGGCTGGGGTCGCGACCTCAGAGCGGGGCGGGGGAACATGTCTACATATGGGGCTGATATATATATACACAAGTAGCTGGTACTGTCTGAGTATACAGCAGGTGGATTCAGCAACACCAATGTGCCCCAACACCATAACATGTAATGGAGGACGAGGCGCCTGAAATCTCCATGGCAACCAGATGTCACCTGGGCAAGGAAAATGAAAGCAGTCACCTGATTGGTGGAGAGCGGCGAGATGACAGAGCGCTGTATATAGATATATATACTGTCCTGTGTGTAAGATACATATATATATATATACCACCCCCACACACGTGTTCTGCCACCGCCACCGCTTACGTCAGCTCTCAGTGTCGCCATCTCTTGGTCATGGTCGGCACATCAAGAAATTCTGAAGCAGAAACAACAAACTTTATTCGTCTCTTCACAGAGCGACACATACAACAAGACCCCCAGCCCACTACCCAGTATATACACAGTGTTATATACTAATACAATGTTGTGCCACTGCCCAGTATATATATACGCACAGTGTGTGATATACATATCTATATAGTGTGTGATATACAGTATATATATCTACACCACAGCAGAACTAGCAGGCCTGAGACAGACAAAGCCCAAGAGACCGACTAACAAACAGTCCCACAAATGGTTCGACAGCGACTGCAGAGCACTACGCCATACCCTAAGAAGAGCCTCCAACCAAAAACACAGGGACCCCAACAACAAGGAGGTGAGGGAAGCCTACAACAATCTATGCAAGCAATACAAGGGCACCCTCAGAGAGAAGAAACAGAGGGACCTCTCCCACAAAATACAGCAACTAGAGGACTCCCTCCAGGACAGCTCATTCTGGGAGACCTGGCACCACATGGGCACAAAGCTCAAGAAAAACTCTCTCCACATCCAAAATGGCAATATCTGGCTCAACTACTTCAGAGGTCTCTACAAAAACATCCCGGAAGAAGAACTAACTCCAGAACAGCAACAGATAATCACCAAACTGAGGGACATGGAGAAAGTCATCAAAGACTTCCAGAACCCTCTGGACTCGCCAATCACCATAAAGGATATACAGGAAAGAATTGCCCTGCTGAAAGGCAAAAAGGCCAGTGGCCCTGACGGCATCCTACCAGAGATGATCAAATACAGCTCTCCAGCAATACACGCGGCACTGGCAAAGCTATTCACCCTCGTGCTCAATGCTGGACACTTCCCCGAAGACTGGAACAAAGGGCTCATAACCCCCATCTACAAGAATGGGGACCAATATGACCCCAACAACTACAGAGGGATCTGCGTCAGCAGCACGCTAGGGAAACTGTTCAACAGCATCATCAATAACAGAATCCTCACCTTCCTCACACAACACGGGGTCCTCAGCAAGAGCCAAGCAGGGTTCATGCCAAACCACCGCACCACCGACCATATCTACACCCTGCACAGCCTCATCAAGACGCACGTCCACAACACCAGAAGAGGCAAGATATTCGCCTGCTTCGTGGACTTTAAGAAGGCGTTTGACTCAGTATGGCACCCAGGCCTACTTCTAAAACTCCTAGAGAGTGGAATAGGAGGAAGAACGTACGACGTCATCAAGAGCTCCTACACCGGAAACCAGTGCAGTGTGAAGGTGAATGGGAAAAGGACAGCATACTTCCAACAGGCCCGAGGGGTCAGACAAGGCTGTAGCCTGAGCCCAACGCTCTTCAACATCTATATCAATGAACTGGCTACAGCCCTGGAGGCCTCACCAACCCCAGGCCTCACCCTGAACAATCGAGAGGTGAAGTTCCTGCTATACGCCGACGACCTCCTACTCCTGGCCCCCACCGAGAAAGACCTCCAAGAAAGCCTGTCAGTGCTGGAAAAATTCAGCACCACATGGGCCCTACCCATCAACCAGAAGAAGACCAAAATCATGGTATTCCAGAAGAAGGGCCACAATAAAGCCTCCACCACCTCACAATTCACACTGAACGGCTCCACACTGGAGAAAACCAACAGCTACACCTACCTGGGGCTGGAGCTCAGCCAATCAGGAAGCTTCAAAGCAGCAATAGAAACCCTGAAAGCAAAAGCCTGCAGAACCTTCTACGCCATCAGAAGACAACTGTACCACCTCAAACCACCGGTGAGGGTCTGGATGAAGATATTTGACGCAGTCATCTCCCCGATCCTTCTCTATGGCAGTGAGGTTTGGGGCCCAGCCACCTACCCAGACCAGTCACAGTGGGATTCCAGCCCAACAGAGAACTTCCACCTGGAGTTCTGCAAATACCTGCTCCATGTCCATCGCAACACCTCCAACATGGCCTGCAGGGCAGAGCTAGGCAGACTCCCCCTATGGCTCACCATGCAGAAGAGGGCGCTATCATTCTGGACACACATACAGGGCAGCAGTCCTGGCTCTTACCACCACCAAGCCTGGCTGAGCCACAGAGCCCCGAGAAAAACTAATACCCCCCAACCAAACAACAGCCATCTGCCAAGCCAAAACCCCCAACATGCCCTGAACAAGGCTCAAATAAAAGGAGTCATTGAGAGAGACAGAGAGCGGTACATCGAGGAATGGAGAAGCGCAATAAATAACTCCAAGAAACTCACCGTGTACCAATCCCTACAAAGGGACTACACCATGGCCACCTACCTGGAGAGAATACGCCACCCCAAGCACAGACAGACCCTGAGCCGGTACAGACTGAGCGCCCACAACCTAGAGATAGAGACGGGGCGATACAGACAGACGTACAAGCCACGGGAGAAGAGACTGTGCCAGCACTGTGACCAGGGGGTCCTAGAAGACCAGACCCACTTCCTGCTACACTGCACCAAATACTCAGCTGTGAGGGCCGTCTACTACCAAAGACTCTCTGCCCACATCCCAGACCGGGAGAAGAAGAAACTCTACATCCTACTGGGAGAAGAAGAGGCCACTGTGGAGATCGCTACCCAATACGTGTCCAGCTGTCACCAAACCAGAGGAAGATGAGACTCCACGGACTGTTATATTTATCCCAAAACACCCGCCCCACCCCCACCCCCACCTCCCCATATAGCAGTCACCAACTAAGAGGAAGATGAGACTCCACGGACTGTTATGCCCCAAACCACACTATATACTGTAAGAGAGGTCACACTATATACTGTATACTGTAAGAGCGGTCACACTATATACTGTATACTGTAAGAGAGGTCACACTATATACTGTATACTGTAAGAGAGGTCACACTATATACTGTATACTGTAAGAGAGGTCACACTATATACTGTATACTGTAAGAGCGGTCACACTATATACTGTATACTGTAAGAGCGGTCACACTATATACTGTATACTGTAAGAGAGGCCACACTATATACTGTATACTGTAAGAGAGGTCACACTATATACTGTATACTGTAAGAGCGGTCACACTATATACTGTATACTGTAAGAGCGGTCACACTATATACTGTATACTGTAAGAGCGGTCACACTATATACTGTATACTGTAAGAGAGATCACACTATATACTGTATACTGTAAGAGCGGTCACACTATATACTGTATACTGTAAGAGCGGTCACACTATATACTGTATACTGTAAGAGCGGTCACACTATATACTGTATACTGTAAGAGCGGTCACACTATATACTGTATACTGTAAGAGCGGTCACACTATATACTGTATACTGTAAGAGAGGTCACACTATATACTGTATACTGTAAGAGCGGTCACACTATATACTGTATACTGTAAGAGCGGTCACACTATATACTGTATACTGTAAGAGCGGTCACACTATATACTGTATACTGTAAGAGCGGTCACACTATATACTGTATACTGTAAGAGCGGTCACACTATATACTGTATACTGTAAGAGAGGTCACACTATATACTGTATACTGTAAGAGCGGTCACACTATATACTGTATACTGTAAGAGCGGTCACACTATATACTGTATACTGTAAGAGAGGTCACACTATATACTGTATACTGTAAGAGTGGATATACTGTATACTATAAGAGTGGTTACTATGGATTGCACTGTCAGTGAGTATATATGTATATTATTGTTGGTTCTGTGTTATATTCTCTCTGTACATGTTGTGGACAGTTTGGCGGTATTCTGTGGCCCCTCTACCACTTGCTATATGACATCTCTTCTGACCCCCCCCAGACTTCTCATTCCTCGTATTTCTTGCTGTGTTTCGATGATGTCCTGATGTATAAGATGCCTTTGGGTGATTTTCTGCTGATATTGGGCTCTGGGGTGAGGGTGTGACCCCATTACGGTTCCACATTAGCCACATGTGTATGTACCGATAGTCTTATCACAGGCGTGTCTATGGCGGAGACGCTGGATAGAAATATCCTGTGAATATTACTGGGAACTCCCCCCATCTCTCAGAATCTGCTGACTAGGCACACCCCGAGACGGAGCTGGATACAGCCCTATATGTGGTACAAGGCAGCACGGGGGCAGTCACTGATCTGTCTTCCATTGGGAAGGGTTGGGGGGTGATGGGGTCTGTGGCCATTCTAAACATCTCACCTGGTAGATGAGGAGCAGGAGTGAAGGATTCCCTAGATGAGCTGTCAGATAGAGGAGGAGAGAAGCGGCTGACAACATTTCTAGTGGCTTCTATCTCATGGTAACAAGCAACTGAGATCCAACATATCAATCCAGGGGCAGAGGGGCACGGACCACACAAAAGAACCAAGATGACTCCTTCTATACATGTGTGATGCCAATATAAAGCCACTGGTAGAGCACCACCTTTAGACCACCACTGATAGACCATATCCTGAAGACCACCCCCTGTAGACTGCCACTGGTAGACGACCCCCTGTAGACTGCCACTGGTAGACCACCCCCTGTAGATCACCACTGATAGACAATCCCCGGAAGACCACCCACTGTAGACTGCCACTGGTAGACCACCCCCTGTAGACCACCACTGATAGACCAACCCCTGTAGACTGCCACTGGTAGACCACCCCCTGTAGACCACCACTGATAGACCATCCCCTGAAGACCACCCACTGTAGACTGCCACTGGTAGACCACCCCCTGTAGACCACCACTGATAGACCAACCCCTGTAGACTGCCACTGGAAGAGCACCGCCTGTAGACTGCCACTGGTAGAGCACCGCCTTTAGACCACCACTGATAGACCATCCCCTGAAGACCACCCCATGTACACTGCCACTGGAAGAGCACCCTTTTTAGATCGCCACTGATAAACCACCTCCTGTAGACTCCCCCTGTAGACAACCATCCTCATGAAGGTCTACAATATATCCAACTCTACAAAATCATCATATTATTCTGATAGTAGGTACATCCACTGGCCCCTCCATGATAGCAGCTACACCCACCGGCCCCTCCATGATAGCAGCTACATCAACCGGCCCCTCCATGATAGCAGCTACATTCACCGGCCCCTCCATGATACCAGCTACATCCACCGGCCCCTCCATGATAGCAACTACATCCACCGGCCCCTCCATGACACCAGCTACATCCACCGGCCCCTCCATGATACCAGCTACATCCACTGTCCCCTCCATGATACCAGCTACATCCACTGTCCCCTCCATGATAGCAGCTACATCCACTGTCCCCTCCATGATAGCAGCTACATCCACTGTCCCCTCCATGATACCAGCTACATCCACCGGCCCCTCCATGATAGCAGCTACATCCACTGTCCCCTCCATGATAGCAGCTACATCCACCGGCCCCTCCATGATAGCAGCTACATCCACCGACCCCTCCATGATAGCAGCTAAATCCACCGGCCCCTCCACAATAGCAGCTACATCCACCGGCCCCTCCACGATAGTAGCTACATCCACCGGCCCCTCCACGATATCAGCTACATCCACCGGCCCCTCCACGATAGCAGCTACATCCACCGGCCCCTCCATGATAGCAGCTACATCCACCGGCCCCTCCATGATAGAGCTACATCCACCGGCCCCTCCATAATAGCAGCTACATCCACCGGCCCCTCCATGATAGCAGCTACATCCAACGGCCCCTCCATGATACCAGCTACATCCACCGGCCCCTCCATGATACCAGCTACATCCACCGGCCCCTCCATGATATCAGCTACATCCACCAGCCCCTCCATGATAGCAGCTACATCCACCGAACCCTCCATGATAGCAGCTACATCCACCGGCCCCTCCATGATAGTAGCTACATCCACCGGCCCCTCCATGATAGCAGCTACATCCACCGGCCCCTCCATGATAGCAGCTACATCCACCAGCCCCTCCATGATAGCAGCTACATCCACCGGCCCCTCCATGATAGTAGCTACATCCACCGGCCCCTCCATGATAGCAGCTACATCCACCGGCCCCTCCATGATAGCAGCTACATCCACCAGCCCCTCCATGATAGCAGCTACATCCACCGACCCCTCCATGATAGCAGCTACATTCACCGGCCCCTCCATGATAGCAGCTACATCCACCGGCCCCTCCATGATACCAACTACATCCACCAGCCCCTCCATGATAGTAGCTACATCCACCGGCTCCTCCATGATAGTAGGTACATCCACCGGCCCCTCCATGATAGCAGCTACATTCACCGGCCCCTCCATGATAGCAGCTACATCCACCGGCCCCTCCATGATAGTAGCTACATCCACCGGCCCCTCCATGATAGCAGCTACATCCACCAGCCCCTCCATGATAGTAGCTACATCCACTGGCCCCTCCATGATAGCAGCTACATCCACCGGCCCCTCCCGGATAGTAGCTACATCCACCGGCCTCTCTATGATAGCAACTACATCCACCGGCCCCTCCATGATACCAGCTACATTCACCGGCCCCTCCATAATAGCAGCTACATCCACCGGCCCCTCCATAATAGCAGCTACATCCACTGGCCCCTCCATGATAGCAACTACATCCACCGGCCCCTCCATGATAGCAACTACATCCACCGGCCCCTCCATGATAGAGCTACATCCACCGGCCCCTCCATGATAGCAGCTACATCCACTGGCCCCTCCATGATAGCAACTACATCCACCGGCCCCTCCATGATAGTAGCTACATCCACCGGCCCCTCCATGATACCAGCTACATCCACTGGCCCCTCCATGATAGTAGCTACATCCACCGGCCCCTCCATGATACCAGCTACATTCACTGGCCCCTCCATGATAGTAGCTACATTCACCGGCCCCTCCATGATAGCAGCTACATCCACCGGCCCCTCCATGATAGCAGCTACATCCACCGGCCCCTCCATGATACCAGCTACATCCACCGGCCCCTCCATGATAGCAGCTACATTCACCGGCCCCTCCATGATAGCAGCTACATCCACTGGCCCCTCCATGATACCAGCTACATCCACCGGCCCCTCCATGATAGCAGCTACATCCACCGGCCCCTCCATGATAGCTGCTACATCCACCGGCCCCTCCATGATAGCAACTACATCCACCGGCCCCTCCATGATAGCAGCTACATCCACCGACCCCTCCATGATACCAGCTACATCCACCGGCCCCTCCATGATAGCAGCTACATCCACTGGCCCCTCCATGATAGTAGCTACATTCACCGGCCCCTCCATGATAGCAGCTACATCCACCGGCCCCTCCATGATAGCAGCTACATCCACCGGCCCCTCCATGATACCAGCTACATCCACCGGCCCCTCCATGATACCAGCTACATCCACCGGCCCCTCCATGATAGCAGCTACATCCACCGGCCCCTCCATGATAGCAGCTACATCCACCGGCCCCTCCATGCTAGCAGCTACATCCACCGGCCCCTCCATGATACCAGCTACATCCACCGGCCCCTCCATGATAGCAGCTACATCCACCGGTCCCTCCATGATAGCAGCTACGTCCACCGGCCCCTCCATGATAGCAGCTACATCCACCGGCCCCTCCATGATAGCAGCTACATCCACCGGCCCCTGCATGATAGCAGCTACATCCACCGGCCCCTCCATGATAGCAGCTACATCCACCGGCCCCTCCATGATAGCAGCTACATCCACCGGCCCCTGCATAATAGCAGCTACATCCACCGGCCCCTCCATGATAGCAGCTACATCCACCGGCCCCTCCATGATAGCAGCTACATCCACCGGCCCCTCCATGATAGCAGCTACATCCACCGGCCCCTCCATGATAGCAGCTACATCCACTGGCCCCTCCATGATAGCAGCTACATCCACCGGCCCCTCCATGATACCAGCTACATCCACCGGCCCCTCCATGATAGCAGCTACATCCACCGGCCCCTCCATGATAGCAGCTACATCCACCGGCCCCTCCATGATACCAGCTACATCCACCGGCCCCTCCATGATAGCAGCTACATCCACCGGTCCCTCCATGATAGCAGCTACGTCCACCGGCCCCTCCATGATAGCAGCTACATCCACCGGCCCCTCCATGATAGCAGCTACATCCACCGGCCCCTGCATGATAGCAGCTACATCCACCGGCCCCTCCATGATAGCAGCTACATCCACCGGCCCCTCCATGATAGCAGCTACATCCACCGGCCCCTCCATGATAGCAGCTACATCCACCGGCCCCTCCATGATAGCAGCTACATCCACTGGCCCCTCCATGATAGCAGCTACATCCACCGGCCCCTCCATGATACCAGCTACATCCACCGGCCCCTCCATGATAGCAGCTACATCCACCGGCCCCTCCATGATAGCAGCTACATCCACCGGCCCCTCCATGATACCAGCTACATCCACCGGCCCCTCCATGATAGCAGCTACATCAACTGATCCCACCATGATAACTACCACCACCACTGACCCCACCATGGTAATTACCACCACCACTGACCCCACCATGGTAACTACCACCACCACTGACCCCACCATGGTAACTACCACCACCACTGACCCCAACATGGTAACTACCACCACCACTGACCCCACCATGGTAATTACCACCACCACTGACCCCACCATGGTAACTACCACCACCACTGACCCCACCATGGTAACTACTACCACCACTGACCCCACCATGGTAACTACCACCACCACTGACCCCACCATGGTAATTACCACCACCACTACTACTACCACCCACCCCAGTGGCCTAGTCTGAGATGAGTTTGTACTTTTCCTCCTATGGAGATGCTGTGGATGGCTCAGGTGGGGGCTGTCACGTGTATTTGCACCACATCTTCTAAATGCCACATTTGGTCCATATTTCATATTTCACCCTCTTCCATGCCTTATAGTTGGGAGTGGTCCTCTATTGGGCGGGTCTCCATATGGCCACTCAGATATGTGACACTTCTCATATACTCTCTGCAGGTTATGATATGGAATCAGTGCGACAGATATTCCACGGCGCGGTGAGTGCACGCTGTATATTATCCATGTATATATTCACCCCCTTTATATGTATCCATATCCTCCTCTCTTTATCATATATGTATATAATCCTCTGTATATTACATATGTCCATATCCTCCTCTACATATGATACACATATATTATCACCCCCTGTATATTACATGTGTCCATATCCTGATTTATATGATACATGTATGTAATGACCCCCTGTATATTATGTATGTCCATATCCTCCTCTATATATGATATTTGTATGTAATGACCCCCTGTATATTATGTATGTCCATATCCTCTATATATGATATTTGTATGTAATGACCCCCTGTATACTACATGTGTCCATATCTTCCTCTATATACGATATTTGTATGTAATGACCCCCTGTATACTACATGTGTCCATATCCTCCTCTATATATGATATTTGTATGTAATGACCCCCTGTATATTACATATGTCCATATCCTCCTCTACATATGATACACATATATAATCACCCCCTGTATATTACATGTCTCCATATCCTGATTTATATGATACATGTATGTAATGACCCCCTGTATATTATGTATGTCCATATCCTCCTCTATATATGATACATGTATGTAATGACCCCCTGTATACTACATGTGTCCATATCCTCCTCTATATATGATATTTGTATATAATGACCCCCTGTATACTACATGTGTCCATATCCACCTCTATATATGATATTTGTATGTAATGACCCCCTGTATACTACATATGTCCATATCCTCCTCTATATATGATATTTGTATGTAATGACCCCCTGTATATTATGTATGTCCATATCCTCCTCTACATATGATACACATATATAATCACCCCCTGTATATTACATGTCTCCATATCCTGATTTATATGATACATGTATGTAATGACCCCCTGTATATTATGTATGTCCATATCCTCCTCTATATATGATACATGTATGTAATGACCCCCTGTATACTACATGTGTCCATATCCTCCTCTATATATGATACATGTATGTAATGACCCCCTGTATACTACATGTGTCCATATCCTCCTCTATATATGATACATGTATGTAATGACCCCCTGTATACTACATGTGTCCATATCCTCCTCTATATATGATACATGTATGTAATGACCCCCTGTATATTATGTATGTCCATATCCTCCTCTATATATGATATTTGTATGTAATGACTCCCTGTATACTACATGTGTCCATATCCTGCTCTATACATGTTACATTTGTGTACTAGTCATATCATGGTGTGCGATGTCCCATTAGATTTAACAGGAGACTTTAGTGTTTGGTTTGTTATCTAGTGAGGTATTAGATTCGGTCATGGGTGCACATACTTTTGCACTGTACATGTGATGTATGCCATCCTTATCTCTTCTCACCCTATACAGATGCCATCCCAGTCATATTCTGTATATCGTGGGGTAGAAGAGGAGGATGAGGCCGAGCTTCACATCGCGGAGGCTCCTTATGGGGCCCAGAGGTCAAATCCAAAGTTTTCCAAGTTGTGGATCTCACCGCTGTACCTAAAAGTCCTGTGTGGCGTCATCGTGGCAGCGTGTATTGGTCAGTGCCCGGGGTATATCTGTGGTGTGGTATATACAGATATAGTAAGAGAGAGGGAAGTATTATATCATCTGTCCCAAGGCTGAGAGGATGTGCGACGTGCAAATGTAGCCCCACCCACTTGTACATTCACTCCACTCATTTCCATCTCTTTCAGCCCCTCACAATATAATCCATCTATAGTCACATTATTACAATATTATCTACCCACACACTATAAAGTCCCCTCTCCTGGTGCACCCACAGTTTAATCTCCCCCTCCAGCTGCCCCAGTATAACTGGGGGCAACTAGAGGGTGACAGAAGTCTGTGGGGGTAGTTGGTTGGGACATTAAACTGTGGGGGTAGTTGGGGGAAACTCCTCACTCCCTTCGCTCTCCTTCTCCCCTCTCCTCTCCCCTCACCTTGCTCTCCCTCTCTCCTCACCTTGCTCTCCCTCTCCCCTCACCTTGCTCTCCCTCTCCCCTCACCTTGCTCTCCCTCTCCCCTCTCCTCATTCCCCGCTCCTCCCCTTGTTTTCCTTCTCCTCCCCTCTCTGCTCCTCTCCCCCTCCATTCACTCTCCTCTCCTCTCTGCTCCTCTCCTCTCCCCCTCTCTCCTCATTCCCCCGCTCCTCCCCTCTCTGCTCCTCTCCTTGCTCTCCTTCTCCCCTCTCCCCTCTCCTCTCCTCACCTCTCCTTGTTCTCCTTCTCCTCCCCTCTCTGCTCCTCTCCCCCTCGCTCTCCTTCTCCCCTCACTACCCCACTCCTCACCTCCTCTCCTCGCTCCCCTGCTCCTCCCTGTCAGGATCTGAGATGTATATAAAATCGTCTTGAATGTGGTTGTATATATTTGCTGGTTTGGTCTGGGTATTTGAGTCGGTGTCCTGAGACTCTCTGGTCGTTCTCTTTACCTCTGAGCTGTTCAGTTAGATGTTGGGTCTCGGCCTCAGTGTATACTTGAGCTGGCTTTGTGTCTCAGTAGATGCGGCTTCAGGTGTCATCAACCTATCCGGTTAATGACACCTGAAGCTGAGATAAGAGCAGTGTAATATTGTATATGAACATAAATTCATAACAGTAGTGAAGCCATGTCATTTATCAGGATACAAAGTAGCCGATGTGTTACTCCAGGTTACAGAGTATCTATGGGGCAAATCTCATCCAAGTGAGTAGGATATACAGTATAAGACTATATATAATAGTAGTAGGATATACAGTATAAGACTATATATAATATGAGTAGGATATAAAGTATAAACTATATATAATATTAGTAGGATATACAGTATAACACTATATATAATAGTAGTAGGATATACAGTATAACACTATATATAATAGTAATAGGATATAAAGTATAACACTATATATAATATTAGTAGGATATACAGTATAACACTATAATATGAGTAGGATATACAGTATAACACTATAAATAATATTAGTAGGATATACAGTATAACACTATATATAATAGTAGTAGGATATACAGTATAACACTATATATAATAGTAGTAGGATATACAGTATAACACTATATATAATAGTAGTAGGATATGCAGTATAACACTATATATAATAGTAGTAGGATATACAGTATAACACTATATATAATATTAGTAGGATATAAAGTATAAACAATATATAATATTAGTAGGATATACAGTATAACACTATATATAATAGTAGTAGGATATACAGTATAACACTATATATAATATGAGTAGGATATACAGTATAACACTATATATAATATGAGTAGGATATACAGTATAACACTATATATAATATTAGTAGGATATACAGTATAACACTATATATAATAATAGTAGGATATACAGTATAACACTATATATAATATGAGTAGGATATACAGTATAACACTATATATAATATGAGTAGGATATACAGTATAACACTATATATAATATTAGTAGGATATACAATATAACACTATATATAATAATAGTAGGATATACAGTATAACACTATATATAATAGTAGGATATGCAGAATAACACTATATAGAATAGTAGTAGGATATACAGTATAACACTATATTTAATAGTAGTAGGATATACAGTATAATACTATATATAATAGTAGTAGGATATACAGTATAACACTATATATAATATTAGTAGGATATACAGTATAACACTATATATAATATTAGTAGGATATACAGTATAACACTATATATAATAGTAGTAGGATATACAGTATAACACTATATATAATAGTAATAGGATATAAAGTATAACACTATATATAATATTAGTAGGATATACAGTATAACACTATAATATGAGTAGGATATACAGTATAACACTATAAATAATATTAGTAGGATATACAGTATAACACTATATATAATAGTAGTAGGATATACAGTATAACACTATATATAATAGTAGTAGGATATACAGTATAACACTATATATAATAGTAGTAGGATATACAGTATAACACTATATATAATAGTAGTAGGATATACAGTATAACACTATATATAATATTAGTAGGATATAAAGTGTAAACAATATATAATATTAGTAGGATATACAGTATAACACTATATATAATAGTAGTAGGATATACAGTATAACACTATATATAATATGAGTAGGATATACAGTATAACACTATATATAATATGAGTAGGATATACAGTATAACACTATATATAATATTAGTAGGATATACAGTATAACACTATATATAATAATAGTAGGATATACAGTATAACACTATATATAATATGAGTAGGATATACAGTATAACACTATATATAATATGAGTAGGATATACAGTATAACACTATATATAATATTAGTAGGATATACAATATAACACTATATATAATAATAGTAGGATATACAGTATAATACTATATATAATATTAGTAGGATATACAGTATAACACTATAATATGAGTAGGATATACAGTATGACACTATATATCATATCAATAGTGTATACAGTATAACACTATATATATTATTAGTAGTATGTACAGTATAACACTATATATAATATTAGTGGTATATGCAGTATAACACTATATATAATAGTAGTAGGATATACAGTATAACACTATATATAATATCAGTAGGATATACAGTATAACACAATATATAATAGTAGTAGGATATACAGTATAACACTATATATAATATCAGTAGGATATACAGTATAACACAATATATAATAGTAGTAGGATATACAGTATAATACTATATATAATAGTAGTAGGATATACAGTATAACACTATATATAATAGTAGTAGGATATACAGTATAACACTATATATAATAGTAGTAGGATATACAGTATAACACTATATATATTAGTAGTAGGATATGCAGTATAACACTATATATAATATCAGTAGGATATACAATATAACAATATATATAATAGTAGTAGGATATACAGTATAACACTATATATAATATGAGTAGGATATACAGTATAACACTATATATAATATTAGTAGGATATACAGTATAACACTATATATAATAGTAGTAGGAAATACAGTATAACACTATATATAATAGTAGTAGGATATACAGTATAACCCTATATATAATAGTAGTAGGATATATAGTATAACCCTATATATAATAGTAGTAGGATATACAGTATAACACTATATATAATATGAGTAGGATATACAGTATAACACTATATATAATAGTAGTAGGATATACAGTATAACCCTATATATAATAGTAGTAGGATATACAGTATAACCCTGTATATAATAGAAGTAGGATATACAGTATAAACTATATATAATAGTAGTAGGATATACAGTATAACACTATATATAATAGTAGTAGGATATACAGTATAACACTATATATAATAGTAGTAGGATATACAGTATAACACTATATATAATAGTAGTAGGATATACAGTATAACACTATATATAATATCAGTAGGATATACAGTATAACACTATATATAATAGTAGTAGGATATACAGTATAACACTATATATAATAGTAGTAGGATATACAGTATAACACTATATATAATAGTAGTAGGATATATAGTATAACACTATATATAATAGTAGTAGGATATACAGTATAACACTATATATAATATTAGTAGGATATACAGTATAACACAATATATAATAGTAGTAGGATATACAGTATAACACTATATATAATAGTAGTAGGATATACAGTATAACACAATATATAATAGTAGTAGGATATACAGTATAACACTATATATAATAGTAGTAGGATATGCAGTATAACACTATATATAATATCAGTAGGATATACAGTATAACCCTATATATAATAGTAGTAGGATATACAGTATAACACTATATATAATAGTAGGATATACAGTATAACACTATATATAATAGTAGTAGGATATACAGTATAACACTATATATAATATTAGTAGGATATACAGTATAACACTATATATAATATCAGTAGGATTTACAGTATAATACTATATATAATAGTAGTAGGATATACAGTATAACACTATATATAATATTAGTAGGATATACAGTATAACACTATATATAATAGTAGTAGGATATACAGTATAACACTATATATAATAGTAGTAGGATATACAGTATAACCCTATATATAATAGTAGTAGGATATACAGTATAACACTATATATAATAGTAGTAGGATATACAGTATAACACTATATATAATATTAGTAGGATATACAGTATAACACTATATATAATAGTAGTAGGATATACAGTATAACACTATATAGAATAGTAGTAGGATATACAGTATAACACTATATATAATAGTAGTAGGATATGCAGTATAACACTATATATAATAGTAGTAGGATATACAGTATAACACTATATATAATAGTAGTAGGATATACAGTATAACACTATATATAATAGTAGCAGGATATACAGTATGACACTATATATAATAGTAATAGGATATACAGTATAACACTATATATAATAGTAGCAGGATATACAGTATAACACTATATATAATAGTAGTAGGATATGCAGTATAACACTATATATAATAGTAGCAGGATATACAGTATAACACTATATATAATAGTAGTAGGATATACAGTATAACACTATATATAATATTAGTGGTATATGCAGTATAACACTATATATAATAGTAGTAGCATATACAGTATAACACTATATATAATATCAGTAGGATATACAATATAACAATATATATAATAGTAGTAGGATATGCAGTATAACACTATATATAATAGTAGTAGGATATACAGTATAACCCTATATATAATATTAGTAGGATATACAGTATAACACTATATATAATAGTAGTAGGATATACAGTATAACCCTATATATAATAGTAGTAGGATATACAGTATAGCACTATATATAATAGTAGTAGGATATACAGTATAACACTATGTATAATATCAGTAGGATAAACAGTATAATACTATATATAATAGTAGTAGGATATACAGTATAATACTATATATAATAGTAGTAGGATATACAGTATAACACTATATATAATAGTGGTAGGATATACAGTATAACACTATATATAATATGAGTAGGATATACAGTATAACATTATATATAATAGTAGTAGGATATACAGTATAACACTATATATAATATTAGTAGGATATACAGTATAACACTATATATAATAGTAGCCGGATATACAGTATAACACTATATATAATAGTAGTAGGATATGCAGTATAACACTATATATAATAGTAGTAGGATATAAAGTATAACACTATATATAATAGTAGCAGGATATACAGTATAACACTATATATAATAGTAGTAGGATATGCAGTATAACACTATATATAATAGTAGTAGGATATGCAGTATAACACTGTATATAATAGTAGTAGGATATACAGTATAACACTATATATAATAGTAGCAGGATATACAGTATAACACTATATATAATAGTAGTAGGATATACAGTATAACACTATATATAATAGTAGCAGGATATACAGTATAACACTATATATAATAGTAGCAGGATATGCAGTATAACACTATATATAATATGAGTAGGATATACAGTATAACATTATATATAATAGTAGTAGGATATACAGTATAACACTATATATAATATTAGTAGGATATACAGTATAACACTATATATAATAGTAGCAGGATATACAGTATAACACTATATATAATAGTAGTAGGATATGCAGTATAACACTATATATAATAGTAGTAGGATATACAGTATAACACTATATATAATAGTAGTAGGATATACAGTATAACACTATATATAATAGTAGTAGTATATACGGTATAACACTATATATAATATGAGTAGGATATACAGTATAACACTATATATAATATTAGTGGTATATGCAGTATAACACTATATATAATATTAGTAGGATATACAGTATAACACTATATATAATAGTAGGATATACAGTATAACACTATATATAATAGTAGTAGGATATACAGTATAACACTATATATAATAATAGTAGGATATGCAGTATAACACTATATATAATAGTAGTAGGATATACAGTATAACACTATATATAATAGTAGTAGGATATGCAGTATAACACTATATATAATAGTAGTAGGATATACAGTATAACACTATATATAATAGTAGTAGGATATACAGTATAACACTATATATAATAGTAGTAGTATATACGGTATAACACTATATATAATATGAGTAGGATATACAGTATAACACTATATATAATATTAGTGGTATATGCAGTATAACACTATATATAATATTAGTAGGATATACAGTATAACACTATATATAATAGTAGTAGGATATACAGTATAACACTATATATAATAATAGTAGGATATGCAGTATAACACTATATATAATAGTAGTAGGATATACAGTATAACACTATATATAATAGTAGCAGGATATACAGTATAACACTATATATAATAGTAGTAGGATATACAGTATGACACTATATATAATAGTAGTAGGATATGCAGTATAACACTATATATAATAGTAGTAGGATATACAGTATAACACTATATATAATAGTAGCAGGATATACAGTATAACACTATATATAATAGTAGTAGGATATACAGTATGACACTATATATAATAGTAGTAGGATATGCAGTATAACACTATATATAATATGCGTAGGATATACAGTATAACACTATATATAATAGTAGTAGGATATACAGTATGACACTATATATAATAGTAGCAGGATATACAGTATAACACTATATATAATAGTAGTAGGATATACAGTATGACACTATATATAATAGTAGCAGGATATACAGTATAACACTATATATAATAGTAGCAGGATATACAGTATAACACTATATATAATAGTAGTAGGATATACAGTATGACACTATATATAATAGTAGTAGGATATGCAGTATAACACTATATATAATAGTAGCAGGATATACAGTATAACACTATATATAATAGTAGTAGGATATACAGTATAACACTATATATAATATCAGTAGGATATGCAGTATAACACTATATATAATAGTAGCAGGATATACAGTATAACACTATATATAATAGTAGTAGGATATACAGTATAACACTATATATAATAGTAGTAGGATATACAGTATAACACTATATATAATAGTAGTAGGATATGCAGTATAACACTATATATAATAGTAGTAGGATATACAGTATAACACTATATATAATAGTAGTAGGATATACAGTATAACACTATATATAATAGTAGTAGGATATACAGTATAACACTATATATAATAGTAGTAGGATATACAGTATAACACTATATATAATATCAGTAGGATATACAGTATAACACTATATATAATAGTAGTAGGATATGCAGTATAACACTATATATAATAGTAGTAGGATATACAGTATAACACTATATATAATAGTAGTAGGATATACAGTATAACACTATATATAATAGTAGCAGGATATACAGTATAACACTATATATAATAGTAGTAGGATATACAGTATGACACTATATATAATAGTAGTAGGATATGCAGTATAACACTATATATAATAGTAGCAGGATATACAGTATAACACTATATATAATAGTAGCAGGATATACAGTATAACACTATATATAATAGTAGTAGGATATACAGTATGACACTATATATAATAGTAGTAGGATATGCAGTATAACACTATATATAATAGTAGTAGGATATACAGTATAACACTATATATAATAGTAGCAGGATATACAGTATAACACTATATATAATAGTAGTAGGATATACAGTATGACACTATATATAATAGTAGTAGGATATGCAGTATAACACTATATATAATATGCGTAGGATATACAGTATAACACTATATATAATAGTAGTAGGATATACAGTATGACACTATATATAATAGTAGCAGGATATACAGTATAACACTATATATAATAGTAGTAGGATATACAGTATGACACTATATATAATAGTAGCAGGATATACAGTATGACACTATATATAATAGTAGTAGGATATACAGTATAACACTATATATAATAGTAGTAGGATATGCAGTATAACACTATATATAATATGCGTAGGATATACAGTATAACACTATATATAATAGTAGCAGGATATACAGTATAACACTATATATAATAGTAGTAGGATATACAGTATGACACTATATATAATAGTAGTAGGATATGCAGTATAACACTATATATAATAGTAGCAGGATATACAGTATAACACTATATATAATAGTAGTAGGATATACAGTATAACACTATATATAATATCAGTAGGATATGCAGTATAACACTATATATAATAGTAGCAGGATATACAGTATAACACTATATATAATAGTAGTAGGATATACAGTATAACACTATATATAATAGTAGTAGGATATACAGTATAACACTATATATAATAGTAGTAGGATATGCAGTATAACACTATATATAATAGTAGTAGGATATACAGTATAACACTATATATAATAGTAGTAGGATATACAGTATAACACTATATATAATAGTAGTAGGATATACAGTATATCACTATATATAATAGTAGTAGGATATACAGTATAACACTATATATAATATCAGTAGGATATACAGTATAACACTATATATAATAGTAGTAGGATATGCAGTATAACACTATATATAATAGTAGTAGGATATACAGTATAACACTATATATAATAGTAGTAGGATATACAGTATAACACTATATATAATGGGATAGAGAGATAATGTAACAATTAAACAGCGCTCCAAAAATCAATCACAAGAAGGTAATGATGTATTCTACAGCTATTATCTATATGTGATGATATGTTATAGTCTAGTTCTAGTGATTTCCGGTCGCCCTTTCTGACACGTCTTTTCCTTCGTCCGCAGCCTTTATCCTCGGATATGTCGCTACTCTCCATTCTTGTACGTGTGATACTAATGGCGGAGACGTCGCATCAGATGAAAGTTCTGAAACTTATGATCCAGTTGAATCTGAACCTGTAAGAATGGACTGGACAGAACTGAAGGATCAATTCACCAAGTACCTGCTGGACGGGGAGAAGATGGAGGAGAAGATACGGTAAGAAGTACATAGAGCTGCCCCACCCCCTGCAGGGTGACACAGGGGAGGAGCTATGAGCCTGCCCTGCCTTCTGCAGGGTGATACAGACAGGAGGAGCTATGAGCCTGCCCCACCCCCTGCAGGGTGATACAGAGGAGGAGCTATGAGCCTGCCCCGCCCCCCTGTAGGGTGATACAGAGGAGGAGCTATGAGCCTGCCCCGCCCCCTGTAGGGTGATACAGAGGAGGAGCTATGAGCTTGCCCCGCCCCCTGTAGGGTGATACAGAGGAGGAGCTATGAGCCTGCCCCGCCCCCTGCAGGGTGATACAGACAGGAGGAGCTATGAGCCTGCCCCGCCCCCTGTAGGGTGATACAGAGGAGGAGCTATGAGCCTGCCCCGCCCCCCTGTAGGGTGATACAGAGGAGGAGCTATGAGCCTGCCCTGCCCCCTGTAGGGTGATACAGAGGAGGAGCTATGAGCCTGCCCCGCCTTCTGCAGGATGATATCAAGGAGGAGTTATGAGCTTGCCCTGCCCCCTGCAGGGTGATACAGACAGGAGGAGCTATGAGCCTGCCCCGCCCCCTGTAGGGTGATACAGATAGGAGGAGCTATGAGCCTGCCCAACCCCTGCAGGGTGAGTATTGTAATGTATGTTGTGTTTACAGAAAGTTCTCATCCAGCCCTCACCCCGCGGGGTCACTGGAGGACGGGGACCTGGCAGACTCCATACTGCAGACATTTCGGAGCTACAACCTGGACCACACCTGGGTGCAGAGTCTCTTCTCTGAGCTGCAGTTTCCTAACAGGTAGACAAGTTTGGTAGTGACTGCGCCCTCACCCGTCTCTCTCCCGCCCTCACCCGTCTCTCTCCCGCCCTCACCCGTCTCTCTCCCACCCTCACCCATCTCTCTCCCGCTCTCACCCGTCTCTCTCCCGCCCTCACCCGTCTCTCTCCCGCCCTCACCCGTCTCTCTCCCGCTCTCACCCATCTCTCTCCCACCCTCAACCATCTCTCTCCCGCCCTCACCCACCTCTCTCCCGCTCTCACCCGTCTCTCTCCCACCCTCAACCATCTCTCTCCCGCCCTCACCCGTCTCTCTCCCGCCCTCACCCTTCTCTCTCCCACCCTCACCTGTCTCTCTCCCGCCCTCACCCGTCTCTCTCCCACCCTCACCCGTCTCTCTCCCGCTCTCACCCGTCTCTCTCCCACCCTCACCCGTCTCTCTCCCACCCTCACCCGTCTCTCTCCCGCTCTCACCCGCTCTCACCCATCTCTCTCCCACCCTCACCCGTCTCTCTCCCGCCCTCACCCGTCTCTCTCCCGCCCTCACCCTTCTCTCTCCCACCCTCACCTGTCTCTCTCCCGCCCTCACCCGTCTCTCTCCCACCCTCACCCGTCTCTCTCCCGCTCTCACCCGTCTCTCTCCCACCCTCACCCGTCTCTCTCCCACCCTCACCCGTCTCTCTCCCGCTCTCACCCGCTCTCACCCGTCTCTCTCCCACCCTCACCCGTCTCTCTCCCGCCCTCACCCGTCTCTCTCCCGCCCTCACCCGACTCTCTCCCGTCTCTCTCCCACCCTCACCCGTCTCTCTCCCGCTCTCACCCGTCTCTCTCCCGCCCTCACCCGACTCTCTCCCGTCTCTCTCCCGCCCTCACCCATCTCTCTCCCACCCTCACCCACCTCTCTCCCGCTCTCACCCGTCTCTCTCCCGCTCTCACCCGTCTCTCTTCCGCTCTCACCGGTCTCTCTCCCACCCTCACCCTTCTTTCTCCCGCCCTCACCCATCTCTCTCCCACCCTCACCCATCTCTCTCCCACCCTCACCCATCTCTCTCCCGCCCTCACCCGTCTCTCTCCCACCCTCACCCTTCTTTCTCCCGCCCTCACCCATCTCTCTCCCGCTCTCACCCGTCTCTCTCCCACCCTCACCCATCTCTCTCCCGCTCTCACCCGTCTCTCTCCCACCCTCACCCATCTCTCTTTCGCCCTCACCCGTCTCTCTCCCGAACTCACCCGTCTCTCTCCCGCTCTCGCCCATCTCTCTCCCGCTCTCGCCCATCTCTCTCCCGCTCTCGCCCATCTCTCTCCCGCTTTCACCCGTCTCTCACCCGCTCTCACCCGTCTCTCTCCCACCCTCACCCGTCTCTCTCCCGCTCTCACCCGTCTCTCTCCCGCCCTCACCCGACTCTCTCCCGTCTCTCTCCCGCCCTCACCCATCTCTCTCCCACCCTCACCCACCTCTCTCCCGCTCTCACCCGTCTCTCTCCCGCTCTCACCCGTCTCTCTTCCGCTCTCACCCGTCTCTCTCCCACCCTCACCCATCTCTCTCCCGCCCTCACCCGTCTCTCTCCCGCCCTCACCCGTCTCTCTCCCACCCTCACCCATCTCTCTCCCGCCCTCACCCATCTCTCTCCCGCCCTCACCCATCTCTCTCCCACCCTCACCCACCTCTCTCCCGCTCTCACCCGTCTCTCTCCCGCTCTCACCCGTCTCTCTTCCGCTCTCACCCGTCTCTCTCCCACCCTCACCCATCTCTCTCCCGCCCTCACCCGTCTCTCTCCCGCCCTCACCCGTCTCTCTCCCGCCCTCACCCACCTCTCTCCCGCCCTCACCCGTCTCTCTCCCACCCTCACCCATCTCTCTCCCGCCCTCACCCATCTCTCTCCCACCCTCACCCACCTCTCTCCCGCTCTCACCCGTCTCTCTCCCACCCTCACCCACCTCTCTCCCGCTCTCACCCGTCTCTCTTCCGCTCTCACCCGTCTCTCTCCCACCCTCACCCTTCTTTCTCCCGCCCTCACCCGTCTCTCTCCCACCCTCACCTGTCTCTCTCCCGCCCTCACCCATCTCTCTCCCGCCCTCACCTGTCTCTCTCCCGCCCTCACCCATCTCTCTCCCGCCCTCACCTGTCTCTCTCCCGCCCTCACCCGTCTCTCTCCCACCCTCACCCATCTCTCTCCCGCTCTCACCCGTCTCTCTCCCACCCTCACCCACCTCTCTCCCGCCCTCACCCGTCTCTCTCCCACCCTCACCCGTCTCTCTCCCGCTCTCACCCGTCTCTCTCCCACCCTCACCCACCTCTCTCCCGCCCTCACCCGTCTCTCTCCCACCCTCACCCGCCTCTCTCCCGCTCTCACCCACCTCTCTCCCACCCTCACCCATCTCTCTTTCACCCTCACCCGTCTCTCTCCCACCCTCACCCGTCTCTCTCCCACCCTTACCCATCTCTCTCCCGCTCTCACCCGTCTCTCTCCCACCCTCACCCGTCTCTCTCCCACCCTTACCCATCTCTCTCCCGCTCTCACCCGTCTCTCTCCCACCCTCACCCACCTCTCTCCCGCTCTCACCCGTCTCTCTTCCGCTCTCACCCGTCTCTCTCCCACCCTCACCCTTCTTTCTCCCGCCCTCACCCATCTCTCTTTCACCCTCACCCGTCTCTCTCCCGCCCTCACCCGTCTCTCTCCCACCCTCACCCATCTCTCTCCCGCTCTCACCCGTCTCTGTCCCACCCTCACCCGTCTCTCTCCCGCTCTCACCCGTCTCTCTCCCACCCTTACCCATCTCTCTCCCGCTCTCACCCGTCTCTCTCCCACCCTCACCCGTCTCTCTCCCGAACTCACCCGTCTCTCTCCCGCTCTCGCCCATCTCTCTCCCGCCCTCACCCGTCTCTCTCTCGTCATCTCCCTTTACAGTTCTCGTCCCAACAGCCTGAAAATTGTTAATGGCAGCGAAATCATAGAAGAAATATCCATAGGTGACCCGACTGTATACAGTCCATACAGCGCCTCCAGGAGGGCGAAGGTAAGTGTGACGACTGGGGGGGGCTGGGCTGTCACTATTATGGGGGGCTGTGGCTGTCACTATTATGGGGGCTGTGGCTGTCACTATTATGGGGGGCTGTGGCTGTCACTATTATGGGGGCTGTGGCTGTCACTATTATGGGGGCTGTGGCTGTCACTATTATGGGGGCTGTGGCTGTCACTATTATGGGGGCTGTGGCTGTCACTATTATGGGGGGCTGTGGCTGTCACTATTATGGGGGCTGTGGCTGTCACTATTATGGGGGCTCCGGCTGTCACTATTATGGGGGGCTCTGGCTGTCACTATTATGGGGGGCTTTGGCTGTCACTATTATGGGGGCTTTGGCTGTCACTATTATGGGGGCTGTGGCTGTCACTATTATGGGGGCTGTGGCTGTCACTATTATGGGGGGCTCTGACTGTCACTATTATGGGGGGCTGTGGCTGTCACTATTATGGGGGGCTCAGGCTGTCACTATTATGGGGGCTGTGGCTGTCACTATTATGGGGGGCTCAGGCTGTCACTATTATGGGGGCTCTGGTTGTCACTATTATGGGGGCTGTGGCTGTCACTATTATGGGGGGCTCTGACTGTCACTATTATGGGGGGCTGTGGCTGTCACTATTATGGGGGGCTCTGGTTGTCACTATTATGGGGGCTCTGGCTGTCTCTATTATGGGGGCTGTGGCTGTCACTATTATGGGGGCTGTGGCTGTCACTATTATGGGGGCTGTGGCTGTCTCTATTATGCGGGGCTGTGGCTGTCACTATTATGGGGGCTGTGGCTGTCACTATTATGGGGGCTGTGGCTGTCACTATTATGGGGGCTGTGGCTGTCTCTATTATGGGGGGCTGTGGCTGTCACTATTATGGGGGCTGTGGCTGTCACTATTATGGGGGCTGTGGCTGTCACTATTATGGGGGCTCTGGCTGTCACTATTATGGGGCTGTGGCTGTCACTATTATGGGGGCTGTGGCTGTCACTATTATGGGGGCTCTGACTGTCACTATTGTGGGGGCTGTGGCTGTCTCTATTATGGGGGGCTGTGGCTGTCTCTATTATGGGGGGTTCTGGCTGTCATTATTATGGAGGCTGTGGCTGTCACTATTATGGGGGCTGTGGCTGTCACTATTATGGGGGCTGTGGCTGTCACTATTATGGGGGCTGTGGCTGTCACTATTATGGGGGCTGTGGCTGTCACTATTATGGGGGGCTGTGGCTGTCACTATTATGGGGGCTGTGGCTGTCACTATTATGGGGGGCTCTGGCTGTCACTATTATGGGGGGCTCTGGCTGTCACTATTATGGGGGCTGTGGCTGTCACTATTATGGGGGCTGTGGCTGTCACTATTATGGGGGCTGTGGCTGTCACTATTATGGGGGCTCTGGCTGTCACTATTATGGGGGCTGTGGCTGTCACTATTGTGGGGGCTTTGGCTGTCACTATTATGGGGGCTGTGGCTGTCACTGTTATGGGGGGCTGTGGCTGTCACTGTTATGGGGCTGTGGCTGTCACTATTATGGGGGCTGTGGCTGTCACTATTATGGGGGCTGTGGCTGTCACTATTATGGGGGCTGTGGCTGTCACTATTATGGGGGCGCTCAGGCTGTCACTATTATGGGGGGCTGTGGCTGTCACTATTATGGGGGCTGTGGCTGTCACTATTATGGGGGCTGTGGCTGTCACTATTATGGGGGCTGTGGCTGTCACTATTATGGGGGCTGTGGCTGTCACTATTATGGGGGGCTCAGGCTGTCACTATTATGGGGGGCTCAGGCTGTCACTATTATGGGGGGCTCTGGCTGTCACTATTATGGGAGCTGTGGCTGTCACTATTATGGGGGGCTGTGGCTGTCACTATTATGGGGGCTGTGGCTGTCACTATTATGGGGGGCTGTGGCTGTCACTATTATGGGGGCTGTGGCTGTCACTATTATGGGGGCTGTGGCTGTCACTATTATGGGGGGCTGTGGCTGTCACTATTATGGGGGCTGTGGCTGTCACTATTATGGGGGGCTCTGGCTGTCACTATTATGGGGGGCTCTGGCTGTCACTATTATGGGGGCTGTGGCTGTCACTATTATGGGGGCTGTGGCTGTCACTATTATGGGGGCTGTGGCTGTCACTATTATGGGGGCTCTGGCTGTCACTATTATGGGGGCTGTGGCTGTCACTATTGTGGGGGCTTTGGCTGTCACTATTATGGGGGCTGTGGCTGTCACTATTATGGGGGGCTCTGGCTGTCACTATTATGGGGGCTTTGGCTGTCACTATTATGGGGGCGCTCAGGCTGTCACTATTATGGGGGCGCTCAGGCTGTCACTATTATGGGGGCTGTGGCTGTCACTATTATGGGGGCTGTGGCTGTCACTATTATGGGGGCTGTGGCTGTCACTATTATGGGGGGCTGTGGCTGTCACTATTATGGGGGCTGTGGCTGTCACTATTATGGGGGATATAGCGGTCACTATTATGGGGGCTGTGGCTGTCACTATTATGGGGGCGCTCAGGCTGTCACTATTATGGGGGGCTGTGGCTGTCACTATTATGGGGGCTGTGGCTGTCACTATTATGGGGGGCTCTGGCTGTCACTATTATGGGGGGCTCTGGCTGTCACTATTATGGGGGCTGTGGCTGTCACTATTATGGGGGCTGTGGCTGTCACTATTATGGGGGCTGTGGCTGTCACTATTATGGGGGCTCTGGCTGTCACTATTATGGGGGCTGTGGCTGTCACTATTGTGGGGGCTTTGGCTGTCACTATTATGGGGGCTGTGGCTGTCACTATTATGGGGGGCTCTGGCTGTCACTATTATGGGGGCTTTGGCTGTCACTATTATGGGGGCGCTCAGGCTGTCACTATTATGGGGGCGCTCAGGCTGTCACTATTATGGGGGCTGTGGCTGTCACTATTATGGGGGCTGTGGCTGTCACTATTATGGGGGCGCTCAGGCTGTCACTATTGTGGGGGCTGTGGCTGTCACTATTATGGGGGGCTCTGGCTGTCACTATTATGGGGGCTGTGGCTGTCACTATTATGGGGGCTGTGGCTGTCACTATTATGGGGTGCTGTGGCTGTCACTATTATGGGGGGCTCTGGCTGTCACTATTATGGGGGCTGTGGCTGTCACTATTATGGGGGCTGTGGCTGTCACTATTATGGGGGGCTCTGGCTGTCACTATTATGGGGGGCTGTGGCTGTCACTATTATGGGGGGCTGTGGCTGTCACTATTATGGGGGGCTGTGGCTGTCACTATTATGGGGGCTGTGGCTGTCACTATTATGGGGGCTCCGGCTGTCACTATTATGGGGGGCTCTGGCTGTCACTATTATGGGGGGCTTTGGCTGTCACTATTATGGGGGCTTTGGCTGTCACTATTATGGGGGCTGTGGCTGTCACTATTATGGGGGCTGTGGCTGTCACTATTATGGGGGGCTCTGACTGTCACTATTATGGGGGGCTGTGGCTGTCACTATTATGGGGGGCTCAGGCTGTCACTATTATGGGGGCTGTGGCTGTCACTATTATGGGGGGCTCAGGCTGTCACTATTATGGGGGCTCTGGTTGTCACTATTATGGGGGCTGTGGCTGTCACTATTATGGGGGGCTCTGACTGTCACTATTATGGGGGGCTGCTGCTGTCACTATTATGGGGGGCTCTGGTTGTCACTATTATGGGGGCTCTGGCTGTCACTATTATGGGGGCTCTGGCTGTCTCTATTATGGGGGCTGTGGCTGTCACTATTATGGGGGCTGTGGCTGTCACTATTATGCGGGGCTGTGGCTGTCACTATTATGGGGGCTGTGGCTGTCACTATTATGGGGGCTGTGGCTGTCACTATTATGGGGGCTGTGGCTGTCACTATTATGGGGGCTGTGGCTGTCTCTATTATGGGGGGCTGTGGCTGTCACTATTATGGGGGCTGTGGCTGTCACTATTATGGGGGCTGTGGCTGTCACTATTATGGGGGCTCTGGCTGTCACTATTATGGGGGCTGTGGCTGTCACTATTATGGGGGCTGTGGCTGTCACTATTATGGGGGCTCTGACTGTCACTATTGTGGGGGCTGTGGCTGTCTCTATTATGGGGGGCTGTGGCTGTCTCTATTATGGGGGGTTCTGGCTGTCACTATTATGGAGGCTGTGGCTGTCACTATTATGGGGGCTGTGGCTGTCACTATTATGGGGGCTGTGGCTGTCACTATTATGGGGGGCTGTGGCTGTCACTATTATGGGGGCTGTGGCTGTCACTATTATGGGGGGCTCTGGCTGTCACTATTATGGGGGGCTCTGGCTGTCACTATTATGGGGGCTGTGGCTGTCACTATTATGGGGGCTGTGGCTGTCACTATTATGGGGGCTGTGGCTGTCACTATTATGGGGGCTCTGGCTGTCACTATTATGGGGGCGCTCAGGCTGTCACTATTATGGGGGGCTGTGGCTGTCACTATTATGGGGGCTCTGGCTGTCACTATTATGGGGGCGCTCAGGCTGTCACTATTATGGGGGGCTGTGGCTGTCACTGTTATGGGGCTGTGGCTGTCACTATTATGGGGGCTGTGGCTGTCACTATTATGGGGGCTGTGGCTGTCACTATTATGGGGGCTGTGGCTGTCACTATTATGGGGGCGCTCAGGCTGTCACTATTATGGGGGGCTGTGGCTGTCACTATTATGGGGGCTGTGGCTGTCACTATTATGGGGGCTGTGGCTGTCACTATTATGGGGGCTGTGGCTGTCACTATTATGGGGGGCTCAGGCTGTCACTATTATGGGGGGCTCAGGCTGTCACTATTATGGGGGGCTCTGGCTGTCACTATTATGGGAGCTGTGGCTGTCACTATTATGGGGGGCTGTGGCTGTCACTATTATGGGGGCTGTGGCTGTCACTATTATGGGGCTGTGGCTGTCACTATTATGGGGGGCTGTGGCTGTCACTATTATGGGGGCTGTGGCTGTCACTATTATGGGGGCTGTGGCTGTCACTATTATGGGGGGCTGTGGCTGTCACTATTATGGGGGCTGTGGCTGTCACTATTATGGGGGGCTCTGGCTGTCACTATTATGGGGGGCTCTGGCTGTCACTATTATGGGGGCTGTGGCTGTCACTATTATGGGGGCTGTGGCTGTCACTATTATGGGGGCTGTGGCTGTCACTATTATGGGGGCTCTGGCTGTCACTATTATGGGGGCTGTGGCTGTCACTATTGTGGGGGCTTTGGCTGTCACTATTATGGGGGCTGTGGCTGTCACTATTATGGGGGGCTCTGGCTGTCACTATTATGGGGGCTTTGGCTGTCACTATTATGGGGGCGCTCAGGCTGTCACTATTATGGGGGCGCTCAGGCTGTCACTATTATGGGGGCTGTGGCTGTCACTATTATGGGGGCTGTGGCTGTCACTATTATGGGGGCGCTCAGGCTGTCACTATTATGGGGGCTGTGGCTGTCACTATTATGGGTGCTGTGGCTGTCACTATTATGGGGGGCTCTGGCTGTCACTATTATGGGGGCTGTGGCTGTCACTATTATGGGGGGCTTTGGCTGTCACTATTATGGGGGCTGTGGCTGTCACTATTATGGGGTGCTGTGGCTGTCACTATTATGGGGGGCTGTGGCTGTCACTATTATGGGGGCTGTGGCTGTCACTATTATGGGGGCTGTGGCTGTCACTATTATGGGGGGCTGTGGCTGTCACTATTATGGGGGCTGTGGCTGTCACTATTATGGGGGGCTCAGGCTGTCACTATTATGGGGGGCTCTGGCTGTCACTATTATGGGGGGCTCTGGCTGTCACTATTATGGGGGCTGTGGCTGTCACTATTATGGGGGGCTCTGGCTGTCACTATTATGGGGGCTGTGGCTGTCACTATTATGGGGGCTGTGGCTTTCACTATTATGGGGGCTGTGGCTGTCACTATTATGGGGGTGCTGTGGCTGTCACTATTATGGGGGCTGTGGCTGTCACTATTATGGGGGCTGTGGCTGTCACTATTATGGGGGCTGTGGCTGTCACTATTATGGGGGCTGTGGCTGTCACTATTATGGGGGGCTCTGGCTGTCACTATTATGGGGGCTGTGACTGTCACTATTATGGGGGCTGTGGCTGTCACTATTATGGGGGGCTCTGGCTGTCACTATTATGGGGGCTGTGGCTGTCACTATTATGGGGTGCTGTGGCTGTCACTATTATGGGGGGCTGTGGCTGTCACTATTATGGGGGCTGTGGCTGTCACTATTATGGGGGCTGTGGCTGTCACTATTATGGGGGCTGTGGCTGTCACTATTATGGGGTGCTGTGGCTGTCACTATTATGGGGGGCTGTGGCTGTCACTATTATGGGGGCTGTGGCTGTCACTATTATGGGGGTCTGGCTGTCACTATTATGGGGGCTGTGGCTGTCACTATTATGGGGGGCTCTGGCTGTCACTATTATGGGGGGCTCTGGCTGTCACTATTATGGGGGCTCTGGCTGTCACTATTATGGGGGGCTCTGGCTGTCACTATTATGGGGGCTGTGGCTGTCACTATTATGGGGGCTCTGGCTGTCACTATTATGGGGGGCTCTGGCTGTCACTATTATGGGGGCTGTGGCTGTCACTATTATGGGGGCTCTGGCTGTCACTATTATGGGGGCTCTGGCTGTCTCTATTATGGGGGGCTGTGGCTGTCACTATTATGGGGGGCTCTGGCTGTCACTATTATGGGGGCTGTGACTGTCACTATTATGGGGGCTGTGGCTGTCACTATTATGGGGGGCTCTGGCTGTCATTATTATGGGGGCTGTGGCTGTCACTATTATGGGGGCTGTGGCTGTCACTATTATGGGGGCTGTGGCTGTCACTATTATGGGGGGCTGTGGCTGTCACTATTATGGGGGCTGTGGCTGTCACTATTATGGGGGGCTGTGGCTGTCACTATTATGGGGGCTGTGGCTGTCACTATTATGGGGGGCTGTGGCTGTCACTATTATGGGGGCTGTGGCTGTCACTATTATGGAGGCTGTGGCTGTCACTATTATGGGGGGCTCTGGCTGTCACTATTATGGGGGCGCTCCGTTACCCTCTGTCCCCCATTATTTGCAGGGCGGTCTGGTCTTTGCCAATTACGGGCGACAGGAAGATTTCCAGAGTCTGAGCTCCTGGCAGATCCCGGTGAGCGGATCCCTGGTCATTGTGCGCGTGGGATTAATAAGCTTTGCAGAGAAGGTGAGCATCAGATCCCGGGCCCCGGGGCCACAACCCCTCCCCCATCACTGTAACACTCTCATCTCCTGCAGGTCTTCAATGCTGAGCGTGCCGGAGCTGTGGGGGTGCTGATATACCCCGAGGAGGGCGAGAACCCCGTGTACGGACACGTGAGTGACTGCAGAGCATCTCACCTCCTCTGTACACTCTGCAGAGCATCTCACCTCCTCTGTACACTCTGCACAGCATCTCTCTCTCCTCCCCTATAGCCCCTGCATCTATAGCCCCAGCATCTCTCCTCCTCAATACACTCTGCAGAGCATCTCTCCTCCCTATAGACCTTGCAGAGCATCTCTCTCCTCCTCTATACACTCTGCACAGCATCTTTCCTCCCTATAGACCTTGCAGAGCATCTCTCTCTCCTCCTCTATACACTCTGCAGAGCATCTCTCCTCCCTATAGACCTTGCAGAGCATCTCTCTCTCCTCCTCTATACACTCTGCAGAGCATCTCTCCTCCCTATAGACCTTACAGAGCATCTCTCTCTCCTCCTCTATACACTCTGCAGAGCATCTCTCCTCCTCAATACACTCTGCAGAGCATCTCTCCTCCCTATAGACCTTACAGAGCATCTCTTTCTCCTCCTCTATACACTCTGCAGAGCATCTCTCCTCCTCAATACACTCTGCAGAGCATCTCTCCTCCTCAATACACTCTGCAGAGCATCTCTCTCTCCTCCTCTATAGCCCCTGCAGAGCATCTCTCCTCCCCTATAGCCCCTGCAGAGCATCTTTCTCTCCTCCCCTATAGCCCCTGCAGAGCATCTCTCTCTTCCTCTGTAGCCCCTGCAGAGTATCTCTCCTCCTCTATAGCTCCTGCAGAGCATCTCTCCTCCCCTATAGCCCCTGCAGAGCATCTCTCCTCCCCTATAGCCCCTGCAGAGCATCTCTGTCCTCCTCTGTATAGCCCCTGCAGAGCATCTCTCCTCCCCTATAGCCCCTGCAGAGCATCTCTCTCTGTTCCTCCGTAGCCCCTGCAGAGTATCTCTCCTCCTTTGTATAGCTCCTGCAGAGCATCTCTCCTCCCCTATAGCCCCTGCAGAGCATCTCTCCTCCCCTGTAGCCGCTGCAGAACATCTCTTCTCTCTTACAGGTTCACTATGGCACTGGTGATCCCAACACTCCTGGTTTCCCGTCCTTCAATCACACTCAGTTTCCCCCCTTTAAATCCTCCGGACTCCCCCAAATCCTGGCGCAGCCCATCAGTTTGTCCGCGGCGAGGTCACTGCTGGGGTAGGCGACACGACCATCGTCCTGCAGAGCTCTATTCATAGTTCTGCTGCAGTCACAAGGTCTGAGTAATGGGAATGTATCTGCAGCTCTGGATGTGACTGGAGCTTTGTGTTCCTCTGTGCAGGAGACTGTCCGGCATCTCTGTCCCGGCTTTATGGCAAGCCAAGGATTTCGTCTACCGCGGTCTGGGCCCCGAACTGCTGACGGCCGACTACAAGGTGCAGCTGGAGGTGACCAATGTGGCGGTCAGCACCGAACTGCACAATGTGTTTGGCAGCATTACTGGTCGCTACGAGCCTGGTGAGCAGATTGTACACCTGTACCCCTATATACCCCTGTACCCCCATATACCTGTACCCCCATATACCTGTACCCCATATACCTGTACCCTATATACCCCCTGTACCCCATATACTCCCTGTACCCTATATACCCCCTGTACCCCCATATACCTGTACCCCAATATACCTGTACCCCATATACCTGTACCCCATATACCTGTACCCCAATATACCTGTACCCCTATATACCTGTACCCCATATACCTGTACCCCATATACCTGTACCCCATATACTCCCTGTACCCCATTTACCCCCTGTACCCCATATACCCCCTGTACCCCATATACCTGTACCCCATATACCTGTACCCCTATATACCTGTACCCCATATACCTGTATCCCTATATACCTGTACCCCATATACCTGTACCCCATATACTCCCTGTACCCCATATACCCCCTGTACCCCTATATAACTGTACCCCATATACCTGTACCCCAATATACCTGTACCCCCATATACCTGTACCCCATATACTCCCTGTACCCCATATACCACCTGTACCCCATATACTACCTGTACCCCTATATACCTGTACCCCATATACCTGTACCCCTATATACTCCCTGTACCCCCATATACCTGTACCCCATATACCCCCTGTGCCCCCATATACCTGTACCCCATATACTCCCTGTACCCCTATATACCTGTAACCCTATATACCTGTACCCCATATACCTGTACCCCTATATACCTGTACCCCTATATACCCCCTGTACCCCTATATACCTGTACCCCATATACCTGCACCCCCATATACCTGTACCCCTATATACCTGTACCCCATATACCTGTACCCCATATACCCCCTGTACCCCTATATACCTGTACCCCTATATACCCCCTGTACCCCATATACCTGTACCCCTATATACCCCCTGTACCCCATATACCCCCTGTACCCCTATATACCTGTACCCCATATACCCCTATACATGTACCCCATATACCCCCTATACCCCTATATACCTGTACCCCATATACCCCCTGTACCCCCATATACCTCCTGTACCCCATATACCCCTATACATGTACCACTGTACCCCCATATACCTGTACCCCTATATACCTGTACCCCTATATACCTGTACCCCATATACTCCTATACATGTACCCCATATACCCCCTGTACCCCCTGTACCCCATATACCCCTATACATGTACCCCATATACCTGTACCCCATATACTCCCTGTACCTCATATACTCCCTGTACCCCATATACCCCTATACATGTACCCCATATACTCCCTGTACCCCATATACCCCCTGTACCCCATATACCTGTACCCCATATACCCCTATACATGTACCCCATATACCCCCTGTACCCCATATACTCCTGTACCCCATATACCCCCTGTACCCCATATACCCCCTGTACCCCATATACATGTACCCCATATACCCCTATACATGTACCCCATATACCCCCTGTACCCCATATACCCCCTGTACCCCATATACCCCTATACATGTACCCCATATACCCATATACATGTACCCCATATACCCCCTGCACCCCATATACCCCCTGAGCCCTATATAACCCCCTATACCCCTGCACATAATCTGTACCCCCTATAACTCCATTACCCCTTGTGCTCACTATATCCCCTGCACCCCATATACCCCCTGCACCCCCATATACCCCCTGCACTCCATATACCCCTATACATGTACCCCATATACCCCCTGCACCCCATATACCCCTATACATGTACCCCATATACCTCCTGTACCCCATATACCCCCTGTACCCCATATACCTGTACCCCATATACCTGTACCCCTATATACCTGTACCCCATATATCCCCTGCACCCCCATATACCCCCTGAGCCCTATATAACCCCCTATACCCCCTGTATCCCATATACCCCCTGCACCCCATATACCCCCTGAGCCCTATATAACCCCCTATACCCCCTGTATCCCATATACCCCCTGCACCCCATATACCCCCTGAGCCCTATATAACCCCCTATACCCCGGTACCCCCCGCACTAACCCTCCTCTGTGCCCCTAGAGCATTACATCGTGGTAGGAGCCCAGAGGGATTGCTGGGGCCCAGGCGCTGCCAAGTCTGGGGTGGGCACTGCCACCTTGCTGGAGCTGGCCCGAACCATGGCCATGATGGTGCACAATGGTGAGTGGGGCCGTGCGGGCTGGATGCAGCAGAGCTGTCCTTGGTGTAGTAGAGCTGAGTGTACCCAGTGTCTGTCTTCCAGGCTTCAAGCCGCGCCGCAGCATCTTGTTTGTCAGCTGGGACGGAGGAGACTTTGGCAGTATCGGGGCGACGGAGTGGTTGGAGGTATGAGACTGATAGAATGGAGGCTGCAGCGCCCCCTCAGGAAGAGGCCGCTAACTGCAGGTTTGTATTTCAGGGCTACCTCAGCATGCTGCACCTGAAGGCGGCCGTCTACATGAGCCTGGACACCCCGGTTCTAGGTAAGGCACCCCAGTCTTGGCTCAGGAGTTCTACTTTACATCACAGGGTCCCAGGTCTCTGCAGTCACTGAATGAGAATCCACCGAGCTAAGACTGCTCACAGCTGAGGGTTCGTTACAGGTGTCTCCAGGCAGGTACAGAAGAGCAGATCCAAAAATCAGGTGAAGTGATGGGGCCCTGGAGGTGTCACCGGGCCCGGACCACAAGGAGACAGTTCCAGACTGTGCCAGGAGGAACAACCTGAGGCGGCAATACTCTGCAGGGAGTTGCCACCACCACTAGGACCCAGGGCAGGAGGTGACCAGACGGGGGACAACCACAGGCACTGGCACATCATCTCATGGTCCCTGCCATAGACCTGTACACGGCTGACTTTAGGCACAACTCCTCCAGCTGTTACTTACAGAAGTCCTCCGATGACTCTGCTATAGTCGGCCTCACCACAGACGGGGGCGACAACGAGTACAGAGACTTAAACCGGGACTGTGTGGACTGGGGTCAGCGGAACCAGCTCAGGATTAATGCTGGGAAGACCAAGGAGATGGTGGAGGACTTTAGTAAGCGGAGAAGTGCTCCGACCCCGGTGGAGATCCAGGGGACATGTATGGAGATAGTCAGGACCTATAAGTACCTGGGCGTGCTCCTCAATAATAAACTAGACTGGGCCGATCACCTGGAGGCGCTGCACAGAAAGGGCCACAGCGGAGTCTACCTGCTCAGGAGGGCGAGGGCGCCGGGGGTCCAGGGGCCACTTCTTAGGGCCTTTTCCATCTTCTCCGGAGTGACCTGCTGGGGGCGCTGTATACCAGCCAGGGACAGGAATAGACTTGTCAGGCTGATCAGGAGGGCCGGCTCTGTCCTGGGGGGCCCCCTGGACCCAGTACAGGTGGGGGGTGACAGAAGGACACTGTCTGTGGTGACCTCCATGCGGGAGAACAAATCCCACCCCATGTATGAGACATGATAGCACCGGGCAGTCCTGTCAGTGACCGTCTGCTGCACCCCAAGTGTGAGAAGGAGCTATCAGCATCCTTAACATCATGAACGACTCAGTTATAAAGTCTTTTAATCATAATGTGGATTTTAATTGCTAAATCAGTATTTCTGTCCCAGGATGCTGCCCTCTATAGGGTGGTGTACAGAGTGCACTCTGCTCTCCTAATTCCAGCCAGGAGAATAGATTTGCATATTTTTTACCCATAATCCCTAGCGGAGCAGGAATGACTTGTAAGTCTCTGTACTGCCTATGTAGGCACACGCTCTCCCTAATGTGGACGAGTGTCCCCATACCCTTATCTGCTGCAGTAACACTGAGTATCCGCACTGTGCCACTTATCTTATCTTATCTCTTACCCTACAAGGGGGCACTCACTTATACACACAGCTGTACACTAGGTAACAGGAGAGATCTCTGCTGCAGATACAGTGTAACAAACCCTCAGTAGTGAGACGTCTGGGTTAAGGAGGGGATAGCAGCCTCTTATATTATCACTGACAGTGAGTAGAGGAGATGAGACTCCATAACCCCTCCTGGCAGCCCCTCCATAACTCTTCCTGGCAGCCCCTCCATAACCCTTCCTGGCATCCCCTCCATAACCCTTCCTGGCAGCCCCTCCTTATCCCTCCCTGGCAGCCCCTCCATAACCCTTCCTGGCAGCCCCTCCATAACTCTTCCTGGCAGCCCCTCCATAACCCTTCCTGGCAGCCCCTCCATAACCCTTCCTGGCAGCCCCTCCTTATCCCTCCCTGGCAGCCCCTCCATAACCCTCCCTGGCAGACCCTCCATAACCCTCCCTGGCAGACCCTCCATAACCCTTCCTGGCAGCCCCTCCATAACCCTTCCTGGCAGCCCCTCCTTATCCCTCCCTGGCAGCCCCTCCATAACCCTCCCTGGCAGCCCCTCCATAACCCTCCCTGGCAGACCCTCCATAACCCTTCCTGGCAGTCCCTCCATAACCCTTCCTGGCAGCCCCTCCATAACCAATCCTGGCAGCCCCTCCATAACCCTCCCTGGCAGCCCCTCCATAACCCTTCCTGGCAGCCCCTCCATAACCCTCCCTGGCAGCCCCTCCATAACCCTTCCTGGCAGTCCCTTCATAACCCTTCCTGGCAGCCCCTCCATAACCAATCCTGGCAGCCCCTCCATAACCCTTCCTGGCAGCCCCTCCATAACCCTTCCTGGCAGCCCCTCCATAACCCTTCCTGGCAGCCCCTCCATAACCCTTCCTGGCAGTCCCTTCATAACCCTCCCTGGCAGCCCCTCCATAACCCTTCCTGGCAGCCCCTTCATAACCCTTCCTGGCAGCCCCTCCATAACCAATCCTGGCAGCCCCTCCATAACCCTTCCTGGCAGTCCCTTCATAACCAATCCTGGCAGCCCCTCCATAACCCTTCCTGGCAGTCCCTTCATAACCCTCCCTGGCAGCCCCTCCATAACCCTTCCTGGCAGTCCCTTCATAACCCTTCCTGGCAGCCCCTCCATAACCAATCCTGGCAGCCCCTCCATAACCCTTCCTGGCAGCCCCTCCCTCACACCTTTATCTTGTGATTTTTTTAGGTGATGAAAACTTTCTGGCAAAAACCAGTCCGCTGTTCAGTAACCTGATAGAAACCATCATAAAGCAGGTAGGTGAGAGCGCTGTATACTGTACCTGAGAGGGGGCTGTATACTACCCCAGACGCTCCCCATCTAACCCACTGTCTCTGCTCTCTGTATACCTCTCCTCTCCTCTGTATACCTCTCCTCTCCTCTGTACATGTCTCTGTATACCTCTCCTCTGTATGTCTCTGTATACATCTCCTCTCCTCTGTATACCTCTCCTCTCCTCTGTATGTCTTTGTATACCTCTCCTCTCCTCTGTATGTCTCTGTATACCTCTCCTCTCCTCTGTATGTCTCTGTATACCTCTCCTCTCCTCTGTATGTCTCTGTATACCTCTCCTCTCCTCTGTACATGTCTTTGTATACCTCTCCTCTCCTCTGTATGTCTCTGTATACCTCTCCTCTCCTCTGTATGTCTCTGTATACCTCTCCTCTCCTCTGTATGTCTCTGTATACCTCTCCTCTCCTCTGTATGTCTCTGTATACCTCTCCTCTCCTCTGTATGTCTCTGTATACCTCTCCTCTCCTCTGTATGTCTCTGTATACCTCTCCTCTCCTCTGTATGTCTCTGTATACCTCTCCTCTCCTCTGTATGTCTCTGTATACCTCTCCTCTCCTCTGTATGTCTCTGTATACCTCTCCTCTCCTCTGTATGTCTCTGTATACCTCTCCTCTCCTCTGTATGTCTCTGTATACCTCTCCTCTCCTCTGTATGTCTCTGTATACCTCTCCTCTCCTCTGTACATGTCTCTGTATACCTCTCCTCTGTATGTCTCTGTATACCTCTCCTCTGTATGTCTCTGTATACCTCTCCTCTCCTCTGTATGTCTCTGTATACCTCTCCTCTCCTCTCCTCTGTATGTCTCTGTATACCTCTCCTCTCCTCTGTATGTCTCTGTATACCTCTCCTCTCCTCTGTATGTCTCTGTATACCTCTCCTCTCCTCTGTATGTCTCTGTATACCTCTCCTCTCCTCTGTACATGTCTCTGTATACCTCTCCTCTGTATGTCTCTGTATACCTCTCCTCTCCTCTGTACATCTCTCCTCTCCTCTGTACATGTCTCTGTATACCTCTCCTCTGTATACCTCTCCTCTCCTCTGTATGTCTCTGTATACCTCTCCTCTGCATACCTCTCCTCTCCTCTGTATGTCTCTGTATACCTCTCCTCTGTATGTCTCTGTATACCTCTCCTCTCCTCTGTACATGTCTTTGTATACCTCTCCTCTCCTCTGTATGTCTCTGTATACCTCTCCTCTCCTCTGTACATGTCTCTGTATACCTCTCCTCTCCTCTGTATACATCTCCTCTCCTCTGTATGTCTCTGTATACCTCTCCTCTCCTCTGTATGTCTCTGTATACCTCTCCTCTCCTCTGTACATGTCTTTGTATACCTCTCCTCTCCTCTGTATGTCTCTGTATACCTCTCCTCTGTATGTCTCTGTATACCTCTCCTCTCCTCTGTATGTCTCTGTATACATCTCCTCTCCTCTGTACATGTCTCTGTATACCTCTCCTCTCCTCTGTATGTCTCTGTATACCTCTCCTCTCCTCTGTATGTCTCTGTATACCTTTCCTCTCTGTGTGTCTCTGTATACCTCTCCTCTGTACATGTCTCTGTATACATCTCCTCTCCTCTGTATGTCTCTGTATACCTCTCCTCTCCTCTGTATGTCTCTGTATACCTCTCCTCTCCTCTGTATGTCTCTGTATACCTCTCCTCTCCTCTGTATGTCTCTGTATACCTCTCCTCTCCTCTGTATGTCTCTGTATACCTCTCCTCTCCTCTGTATGTCTCTGTATACCTCTCCTCTCCTCTGTATGTCTCTGTATACCTCTCCTCTCCTCTGTATGTCTCTGTATACCTCTCCTCTCCTCTGTATGTCTCTGTATACCTCTCCTCTCCTCTGTACATGTCTCTGTATACCTCTCCTCTGTATGTCTCTGTATACCTCTCCTCCCCTCTGTATGTCTCTGTATACCTCTCCTCTCCTCTGTATGTCTCTGTATACCTCTCCTCTGTATGTCTCTGTATACCTCTCCTCTCCTCTGTACATGTCTCTGTATACCTCTCCTCTCCTCTGTATGTCTCTGTATACCTCTCCTCTCCTCTGTATGTCTCTGTATACCTCTCCTCTCCTCTGTATGTCTCTGTATACCTCTCCTCTCCTCTGTACATGTCTCTGTATACCTCTCCTCTGTATGTCTCTGTATACCTCTCCTCCCTCTGTATGTCTCTGTATACCTCTCCTCTCCTCTGTATGTCTCTGTATACCTCCCCTCTGTATGTCTCTGTATACCTCTCCTCTCCTCTGTATGTCTCTGTATACCTCTCCTCTGTATGTCTCTGTATACCTCTCCTCTCCTCTGTACATGTCTCTGTATACCTCTCCTCTCCTCTGTATGTCTCTGTATACCTCTCCTCTCCTCTGTATGTCTCTGTATACCTCTCCTCTCCTCTGTATGTCTCTGTATACCTCTCCTCTCCTCTGTATACCTCTCCTCTCCTCTGTACATGTCTCTGTATACCTCTCCTCTGTACATGTCTCTGTATACCTCTCCTCTCTGTATGTCTCTGTATACCTCTCCTCTCCTCTGTATGTCTCTGTATACCTCTCCTCTCCTCTGTATACCTCTCCTCTCCTCTGTACATGTCTCTGTATACCTCTCCTCTGTACATGTCTCTGTATACCTCTCCTCTGTACATGTCTCTGTATACCTCTCCTCTCCTTTGTACATATCTCTGTATACCTCTCCTCTCCTCTGTATGTCTCTGTATACCTCTCCTCTCCTCTGTATGTCTCTGTATACCTCTCCTCTCCTCTGTATGTCTCTGTATACCTCTCCTCTCTGTATGTCTCTGTATACCTCTCCTCTCCTCTGTACATGTCTCTGTATACCTCTCCTCTCCTCTGTATGTCTCTGTATACCTCTCCTCTCCTCTGTATGTCTCTGTATACCTTTCCTCTCTGTACGTCTCTGTATACCTCTCCTCTCCTCTGTATGCCTCTGTATACCTTTCCTCTCTGTATGTCTCTGTATACCTCTCCTCTGTACATGTCTCTGTATACATCTCCTCTCCTCTGTATGTCTCTGTATACCTCTCCTCTCCTCTGTATGTCTCTGTATACCTCTCCTCTCCTCTGTATGTCTCTGTATACCTCTCCTCTCCTCTCTATGTCTCTGTATACCTCTCCTCTCCTCTGTACATGTCTCTGTATACCTCTCCTCTGTATGTCTCTGTATACCTCTCCTCTCCTCTGTATGTCTCTGTATACCTCTCCTCTCCTCTGTATGTCTCTGTATACCTCTCCTCTGTACTTGTCTCTGTATACATATCCTCTCCTCTGTATGTCTCTGTATACCTCTCCTCTCCTCTGTATGTCTCTGTATACCTCTCCTCTCCTCTGTACATGTCTCTGTATACCTCTCCTCTCCTCTGTATGTCTCTGTATACCTCTCCTCTCCTCTGTACATGTCTCTGTATACCTCTCCTCTCCTTTGTACATGTCTCTGTATACCTCTCCTCTCCTCTGTATGTCTCTGTATACCTCTCCTCTCCTCTGTATGTCTCTGTATACCTCTCCTCTCTGTATGTCTCTGTATACCTCTCCTCTCCTCTGTACATGTCTCTGTATACCTCTCCTCTCCTCTGTATGTCTCTGTATACCTCTCCTCTCCTCTGTATGTCTCTGTATACCTCTCCTCTCCTCTGTATGTCTCTGTATACCTCTCCTCTCTGTATGTCTCTGTATACCTCTCCTCTCCTCTGTATGTCTCTGTATACCTCTCCTCTCCTCTGTACATGTCTCTGTATACCTCTCCTCTCCTCTGTACATGTCTTTGTATACCTCTCCTCTCCTCTGTATGTCTCTGTATACCTCTCCTCTCCTCTGTATGTCTCTGTATACCTCTCCTCTCCTCTGTACATGTCTCGTATACCTCTCCTCTCCTCTGTACATGTCTCTGTATACCTCTCCTCTCCTCTGTATGTCTCTGTATACCTCTCCTCTCCTCTGTATGTCTCTGTATACCTCTCCTCTCCTCTGTACATGTCTCTGTACACCTCTCCTCTCCTCTGTATGTCTCTGTATACCTCTCCTCTGTATGTCTCTGTATACCTCTCCTCTCCTCTGTATGTCTCTGTATACCTCTCCTCTGTATACCTCTCCTTTGTACATGTCTCTGTATACCTCTCCTCTCCTCTGTATGTCTCTGTATACCTCTCCTCTCCTCTGTATGTCTCTGTATACCTCTCCTCTCCTCTGTATGTCTCTGTATACCTCTCCTCTCCTCTGTATGTCTCTGTATACCTCTCCTCTGTATGTCTCTGTATACCTCTCCTCTCCTCTGTATGTCTCTGTATACCTCTCCTCTCCTCTGTACATGTCTTTGTATACCTCTCCTCTCCTCTGTATGTCTCTGTATACCTCTCCTCTCCTCTGTATGTCTCTGTATACCTCTCCTCTCCTCTGTATGTCTCTGTATACCTCTCCTCTGTATACCTCTCCTTTGTACATGTCTCTGTATACCTCTCCTCTCCTCTGTATGTCTCTGTATACCTCTCCTCTCCTCTGTATGTCTCTGTATACCTCTCCTCTCCTCTGTATGTCTCTGTATACCTCTCCTCTGTATGTCTCTGTATACCTCTCCTCTCCTCTGTATGTCTCTGTATACCTCTCCTCTCCTCTGTATGTCTCTGTATACCTCTCCTCTGTATGTCTCTGTATACCTCTCCTCTGTATGTCTCTGTATACCTCTCCTCTGTATGTCTCTGTATACCTCTCCTCTCCTCTGTATGTCTCTGTATACCTCTCCTCTCCTCTGTACATGTCTTTGTATACCTCTCCTCTCCTCTGTATGTCTCTGTATACCTCTCCTCTCCTCTGTATGTCTCTGTATACCTCTCCTCTCCTCTGTATGTCTCTGTATACCTCTCCTCTCCTCTGTATACCTCTCCTCTCCTCTGTATGTCTCTGTATACCTCTCCTTTGTACATGTCTCTGTATACCTCTCCTCTCCTCTGTATGTCTCTGTATACCTCTCCTCTCCTCTGTATGTCTCTGTATACCTCTCCTCTCCTCTGTATGTCTCTGTATACCTCTCCTCTGTATGTCTCTGTATACCTCTCCTCTCCTCTGTATGTCTCTGTATACCTCTCCTCTCCTCTGTATGTCTCTGTATACCTCTCCTCTCCTCTGTATGTCTCTGTATACCTCTCCTCTGTATGTCTCTGTATACCTCTCCTCTCCTCTGTATGTCTCTGTATACCTCTCCTCTCCTCTGTACATGTCTTTGTATACCTCTCCTCTCCTCTGTATGTCTCTGTATACCTCTCCTCTCCTCTGTATGTCTCTGTATACCTCTCCTCTCCTCTGTATGTCTCTGTATACCTCTCCTCTCCTCTGTATGTCTCTGTATACCTCTCCTCTCCTCTGTATGTCTCTGTATACCTCTCCTCTGTATGTCTCTGTATACCTCTCCTCTCCTCTGTATGTCTCTGTATACCTCTCCTCTCCTCTGTATGTCTCTGTATACCTCTCCTCTCCTCTGTATGTCTCTGTATACCTCTCCTCTCCTCTGTATGTCTCTGTATACCTCTACCTCTCCTCTCCTCTGTATGTCTCTGTATACCTCTCCTCTCCTCTGTATGTCTCTGTATACCTCTCCTCTCCTCTGTATGTCTCTGTATACCTCTCCTCTCCTCTGTATGTCTCTGTATACCTCTCCTCTCCTCTTCTCTTGCAGGTTGATAATCCTCGTCAGAGTAAACAATCGATCTATGATTATATGAGGATGAAATCGAGTAACTGGAAATCAGACGTGTAAGTGACACAATATCCTGACACACGTGATGTGACTTCAGCTCCAGCTCATACATGACCAGTGACCAATGAGAGTCCATTATGGCCACCGTCATGGCGTCTTCTTCGTCATGGGCTTGCTGAGTCTTTACTTTAGGACATTGCGCCCCTCTATGGGGCAGCCCCACTAAGATTCCCATATTACACACATGGCAGGATCCTGACTCCGGCCCAGTCTTAGCCACCAGAGGTCTCATGACTGGCCAGAGCTGGAGACCTCTCTCCACTCTGACCTCCGAGGGTGCGTGTATCATAGGGGGGGTTGGTGACCCTAAGTCCTGGCTGTTCTACTTCATCTGATGATAAGACGTACAATGTTCAGCTTTTTGGGGTGACTTGAGAAGTTCTCCGACCTGATGACCTCCTCATTGTTCTCGGCAGCATCGTTCCTCTGCAGAAGGACAGCAGCGCCTTTGCTTTTACCGCGTTTGCCGGGGTTCCTGCTCTGGAGTTCTCCTTTATAGAGGTAACGTCTCCACCCTGTCCTGTATCTACTGTCCCTGGACTGTCCTCACACCCACCACATTATTAATGGTCGTGTCCTCCAGGCCTCACAGTCCTATAAGTTCCTGGACACGAAGCAGGACACGTACGACAAGCTGAACCAGATTGTGAATGGCCGCCTTCCATCCATTGCTCTGTCGGTGGCACAAGTGGCCGGGCTCACCCTCATCAAGCTTTCCAATGAGCACATCCTTCCGCTGGACTACACGGCCTACAACGATGTTCTGCTGAAGCACCTGGTGACTCTACAGACTCATTATACCAAGCTGAAGGTAAGAGTCCTGGAGGGCGGTGGGACAGGGCACACGTCCTCAATCCTTAGGGGGTCACAAAGGGTATTGAGCCCCCCACAACATGATACCCGTCTGACCATCCAGAAGTGTCTATGAGGAGGTCGGCAGTAACGTACCACACATGTCCCTCCTCGCTCTGGACGCCATGATGAGAACTCTGTATAGTAAGATTTCTGCAGATTTTAGGGGCTGGGGCATCATTCACACCCTGCAATAGATTGTTCTGTCTTGCAGTCGCGGGGTCTCTCTCTTGATTGGCTTTTTTCTGCGCGGGGCGATTACACTCGAGCTACGCAAAGACTGAAGAAAGCCATCGCCGAGTCCGACATCCACAATGAAAAGATCATCCAGTTCTTCAATGTCCGCATTATGAGGGTGAGTGATGTCTGTGGGGTCACCAGGAGGGTGAGTGATGTCTGAGGGGGCACCAGGAGGGTGAGTGATGTCTGTGGGGGCACCAGGAGGGTGAGTGATGTCTGTGGGGGCACCAGGAGGGTGAGTGATGTCTGTGGGGTCACCAGGAGGGTGAGTGATGTCTGTGGGGGCACCAGGAGGGTGAGTGATGTCTGTGGGGGCACCACGAGGGTGAGTGATGTCTGTGGGGGCACCAGGAGGGTGAGTGATGTCTGTGGGGGCACCAGGAGGGTGAGTGATGTCTGTGGGGGCACCAGGAGGGTGAGTGATGTCTGTGGGGGTCCCCATGAGGGTGAATGATGTCTGTGGGGGCACCACGAGGGTGAGTGATGTCTGCAGGGGCACCATGAGGGTGAGTGATGTCTGCGGGGGCACCATGAGGGTGAGTGATGTCTGCGGGGGCACCATGAGGGTGAGTGATGTCTGCGGGGGCACCATGAGGGTGAGTGATGTCTGTGGGGGCACCATGAGAGTGAGTGATGTCTGTGGGGTCACCACGAGGGTGAGTGATGTCTGTTGGGGCACCACGAGGGTGAGTGATGTCTGTGGGAGTCCCCATGAGGGTGAGTGATGTCTGTGGGAGTCCCCATGAGGGTGAGTGATGTCTGTGGGGGCACCACGAGGGTGAGTGATGTCTGCGGGGGCACCACGAGGGTGAGCGATGTCTGTGGGGGCACCACAAGGGTGAGTGATGTCTGTGGGGGCACCACGAGAGTGAGTGATGTCTGTGGGGGCACCACTAGGGTGAGCGATGTCTGTGGGGGCACCACGAGGGTGAGCGATGTCTGTGGGGGCACCACGAGGGTGAGCGATGTCTGTGGGGGCACCACGATGGTGAGCGATGTCTGTGGGGGCACCACGAGGGTAAGTGATGTCTATGGGGGCACCACGAGGATGAGTGATGTCTGTGGCGGCACTACGAGGGTAAGTGATGTCTGTGGCGGCACCACGAGGGTGAGTGATGTCTGTGGGGGCACCAGGAGGGTGAGTGATGTCTGTGGGGGCACCACGAGGGTGAGTGATGTCTGTAGGGTCACCACGAGGATGAGTGATGTCTATGGGGGCACCACGAGGATAAGTGATGTCTGTGGCGGCACCACGAGGGTAAGTGATGTCTGTGGCGGCACCACGAGGGTGAGTGATGTCTGTGGGGGCACCAGGAGGGTGAGTGATGTCTGTGGGGGCACCACGAGGATAAGTGATGTCTGTGTCGGCACCACGAGGGTAAGTGATGTCTGTGGCGGCACCACGAGGGTGAGTGATGTCTGTGGGGGCACCAGGAGGGTGAGTGATGTCTGTGGGGACACCAGGAGGGTGAGTGATGTCTGTGGGGTCACCAGGAGGGTGAGTGATGTCTGTGGGGGCACCAGGAGGGTGAGTGATGTCTGTGGGGTCACCACGAGGGTGAGCGATGTCTGTGGGGTCACCACGAGGGTGAGCGATGTCTGTGGGGGCACCACTAGGGTGAGTGATGTCTGTGGCGGCACCACGAGGGTGAGTGATGTCTGTGGGGGCACCACTAGGGTGAGCGATGTCTGTGGGGGCACCACGAGGGTGAGTGATGTCTGTGGGGTCAACACGAGGATGAGTGATGTCTATGGGGGCACCACGAGGATAAGTGATGTCTGTGGCGGCACCACGAGGGTAAGTGATGTCTGTGGCGGCACCACGAGGGTGAGTGATGTCTGTGGGGGCACCAGGAGGGTGAGTGATGTCTGTGGGGGCACCACGAGGATAAGTGATGTCTGTGGCGGCACCACGAGGGTGAGTGATGTCTGTGGGGGCACCAGGAGGGTGAGTGATGTCTGTGGGGTCACCACGAGGGTGAGTGATGTCTGTGGGGTCACCACGAGGGTGAGCGATGTCTGTGGCGGCACCACGAGGGTGAGTGATGTCTGTGGGGTCACCACGAGGGTGAGTGATGTCTGTGGGGTCACCACGAGGGTGAGTGATGTCTGTGGGGTCACCACGAGGGTGAGCGATGTCTGTGGGGTCACCACGAGGGTGAGTGATGTCTGTGGGGTCACCACGAGGGTGAGCGATGTCTGTGGCGGCACCACGAGGGTGAGTGATGTCTGTGGGGTCACCACGAGGGTGAGTGATGTCTGTGGGGTCACCACGAGGGTGAGTGATGTCTGTGGGGTCACCACGAGGGTGAGTGATGTCTGTGGCGGCACTATGAGGGTAAGTGATGTCTGTGGCGGCACCACGAGGGTGAGTGATGTCTGTGGGGGCACCAGGAGGGTGAGTGATGTCTGTGGGGGCACCACGAGGGTGAGTGATGTCTGTAGGGTCACCACGAGGATGAGTGATGTCTATGGGGGCACCACGAGGATAAGTGATGTCTGTGGCGGCACCACGAGGGTAAGTGATGTCTGTGGCGGCACCACGAGGGTGAGTGATGTCTGTGGGGGCACCAGGAGGGTGAGTGATGTCTGTGGGGGCACCACGAGGATAAGTGATGTCTGTGTCGGCACCACGAGGGTAAGTGATGTCTGTGGCGGCACCACGAGGGTGAGTGATGTCTGTGGGGGCACCAGGAGGGTGAGTGATGTCTGTGGGGGCACCAGGAGGGTGAGTGATGTCTGTGGGGTCACCACGAGGGTGAGTGATGTCTGTGGGGTCACCACGAGGGTGAGCGATGTCTGTGGGGGCACCACTAGGGTGAGTGATGTCTGTGGCGGCACCACGAGGGTGAGTGATGTCTGTGGGGGCACCACTAGGGTGAGCGATGTCTGTGGGGGCACCACGAGGGTGAGTGATGTCTGTGGGGTCACCACGAGGATGAGTGATGTCTATGGGGGCACCACGAGGATAAGTGATGTCTGTAGCGGCACCACGAGGGTAAGTGATGTCTGTGGCGGCACCACGAGGGTGAGTGATGTCTGTGGGGGCACCAGGAGGGTGAGTGATGTCTGTGGGGGCACCAGGAGGGTGAGTGATGTCTGTGGGGTCACCACGAGGGTGAGTGATGTCTGTGGGGTCACCACGAGGGTGAGCGATGTCTGTGGCGACACCACGAGGGTGAGTGATGTCTGTGGGGTCACCACGAGGGTGAGTGATGTCTGTGGGGTCACCACGAGGGTGAGTGATGTCTGTGGGGTCACCACGAGGGTGAGCGATGTCTGTGGCGGCACCAGGAGGGTGAGTGATGACTGTGGGGGCACCACTAGGGTGAGCGATGTCTGTGGCGGCACCACTAGGGTGAGCGATGTCTGTGGGGGTCCTGTCTACTTGGGTGAGATTTGCTGATCTTCTCGTGACTTTCTTTCCCTTCTCATCTTGTAGGTAGAGTTCTACTTCTTGTCCCAGTACGTATCTGCCATCAGTTCTCCGTACCGTCACATCCTCCTGGGCCGAGGCGAGCATACTCTGGAAACTTTGCTGGAACATCTCAGTCGGGACCAGAATGACATTGATGACAGTGAGCTGCGGAAGCAAATTGCCCTTTTCACATGGACCCTGGTGGGGGCGGCCAATGCTCTGAGCGGGGAAGTGTGGGAGGTCCAGCGAAGCTTCTAGACGTGTGGGTGTGAGGAGGAGTCTTCAGCCTTGTGTATCTCTGACAGGGCTCACTACCAATGGTCTCGCTCGCTATAGCAGGTGCCAGGAATGGTGAAGTAATAGCTATCAGCGACAGGGCTCGCTATAAGTTACTGTTACCGGGGCCAATATCTCCTCCATGTTCCTATTGCCTAGACCTTGAGCGCCGTCTTCGGAGAGCTCTGGCAATGACCTAAGTGACAGATGTCTCCGAGCAGCGTCTTGAGGGTCTGGGTTTCTTATGTAGCTCCTCAGCCATCATGGCAGGAGACAGTGAAGGTCCAGTTTTATGGCCGCCCTCCACGGTAGTTTTCGGACATGTCTATAGGGTATGAGGATTCCCCTTAGAGGTAAACTTGCCGCTAATGCAGATTTGCTTTGGTTTTGCTTTCCATATGAAGCTGATCCCGATATTGTCCCGGTCGGCCATGATCACGGTTTGTCACTGACAGTGCTCAGTACGTTGTTGTGTGGCTGATGTACGTTCCCGCCTGGTTACTTCTTCTTCCATTAAAGGTTGAGCGCTTTGGTAACAACTTGAGATTATTTTTTCTATGCGATCCCATAAGATGTGCGTGACAGGTGACAGGTGGCCATGACACGATGGGTGGGATGGACATGGCGGCAGCAATGCATGGAGTCATGGTGTCCACATAGCCTCAGTGTCATGGGAACTAGTCTGGTGCTCTGTAGCCTCCCCTACATGGTCCACCTGTGGCAAGGTCTTCTTCAGCAGACCACTAGCTTACTGTAGGTACCCTCAACATGACCCAATATGGCCAATTACCCCCTCACCACCTACAACACAACTACAACACAACTACACCGGTATATAACACAGCTACTCCGGTATATAACACAGCTACACCGGTATATAACACAACTACACCGGTATATAACACAGCTACACCGGTATATAACACAACTACACCGGTATATAACACAACTACACCTGTATATAACACAACTACACCGGTATATAACACAGCTACACCGGTATATAACACAACTACACCGGTATATAACACAACTACACCGGTATATAACACAACTACACCGGTATATAACACAACTACACCTGTATATAACACAACTACACCGGTATATAACACAGCTAACACCGGTATATAACTCAACTACACCGGTATATAACACAACTACACCGGTATATAACACAACTACACCTGTATATAACACAACTACACCGGTATACTAACACAACTACACCGGTACTATAACACAACTACACCGGTATATAACACAACTACACCGGTATATAACACAACTACACCGGTATATAACACAACTAACACCGGTATATAACACAGCTACACCGGTATATAACACAACTACACCGGTATATAACACAACTACACACCGGTATATAACACAACTACACTGTATATAACACAGCTACTCCGGTATATAACACAACTACACCTGTATATAACACAACTACACCGGTATATAACACAGCTACTCCGGTATATAACACAACTACACCGGTATATAACACAGCTACACCGGTATATAACACAACTACATCCTGTATATAACACAACTACACCGGTATATAACACAGCTACTCCGGTATATAACACAACTACACCGGTATATAACACAACTACACCTGTATATAACACAACTACACCGGTATATTAACACAGCTACACCGGTATATAACACAACTACACCGGTATAATAACACAACTACACCCGGTATATAACACAACTACACGTGTATATAACACAACTACACCGGTATATAACACAACTACAACCGGTATATAACACAACTACACCGTATATAACACAACTACACCGGTATAGATAACACAACTACACCGGTATATATAACACAACTACACCGGTATATAACACAGCTACACCGGTATATAACACAACTACACCGGTATATAACACAGCTACACCGGTATATAACACAACTACACACTGTATATAACACAACTACACCGGTATATAACACAACTACACCTGTATATAACACAACTACAACCGGTATATAACACAGCTACACCGGTATATAAACACAGCTACACCGGTATATAACACAGCTACACCGGTATATAACACAGCTACACCTGTATATAACACAACTACACCGGTACTATAACACAACTACACCGGTACATAACACAACTACACCGGTACATAACACAACTACACCGGTATATAACACAACTACACCGGTATATAACACAGCTACACCGGTATATAACACAGCTACACCGGTATATAACACAGACTACACCCGGTATATAACACAACGTACACGGTATATAACACAGCTACACCGGTATATAACACAGCTACACCTGTATATAACACAACTACAACCGGTATATAACACAGCTACACCGGTATATAACACAGCTACACCCGGGTATATAACACAAGCTACACCGGTATATAACACAGCTACACCGGTATATAACACAGCTACACCGGTATATAACACAACTACACCGGTATATAACACAACTACACCGGTATTATAACACAACTACACCGGTATATAACACAACTACACCGGTATATAACACAACTACACCGGTATATAACACAACGTACACCGGTATATAACACAACTACACCGGTATATAACACAACTACACCGGTATATAACACAACTACACCGGTATATAACACAGACTACACCGGTAGTATAACACAACGTACAACCGGTATATAACACAGCTACACCGGTATATAACACAACTACACCGGTATATAACACAACTACACCGGTATATAACACAGACTACACCGGTATATAACACAACTACCACCGGTATATAACACAACCCTACTACACCGGTATATAACACAACTACAACCGTATATAACACAACTACACCGGTATATAACACAACTACACCGGTATAATAACACAGCTACACCCGGTATATAACACAACTACACCCTGTATATAACACAACTACACCGGTATTAACACAGCTACACCGAGTATATAACACAAGCTACACCGTATATAACACAACTACACCGGTATATAACACAGACTACACCGGTATATAACACAAGCTAACACCGGTATATAACACACAGCTACACCGGTATATAACACAACTACACCGGTATATAACACAACTACACCGGTATATAACACAACTACACCTGTATATAACACAAGCTACACCGGTATATAACACAGCTACACCGGTATATAACACAACTACACCGGTATATAACACAACTACACCGGTATATAACACAGCTACACCGGTATATAACACAACTACACCGGTATATAACACAACTACACCGGTATATAACACAACTACACCGTATAACAACTCGGTATATAACACAGCTACACCGGTATATAACACACTACACCGGTATATAACACAGCTACACCGGTATATAACACAACTACACCGGTATATAACTCAACTACCCGGTATATAACACAACGACACCGTATATAACACAACTACACCGGTATATAACACAGCTACACGTATATAACACAGCTACACCTGTATATAACACAGCTACACCGGTATATAACACAAGCTACACCGGTATAATAACACAGCTACACCGGTATATAACACAACTACACCGGTATATAACACAACTACACCGGTATATAACACAGCTACACGGTATATAACACAGCTACACCGGTATATAACACAACTACACCGGTATATAACAGAGCTACACCGGTATATAACACAAGCTACACCGGTATATAACACAAGCTACACCGGTATATAACACAGCTACACCGGTATATAACACAACTACACCGGTATATAACACAGCTACACCGGTATATAACACAGCTACACCGGTATATAACACAGCTAACACCGGTATATAACACACTACACCGGTATATAACACAGCTACCACGGTATATAACACAGCTACACCGGTATATTAACACAGCTACACCGGTATATAACACAACTACACCTGTATATAACACAGCTACACCGGTATATAACACAAGCTACACACCGGTATATAAACACAGCTACACCGGTATATAACACAGCTACACCGGTATATAACACAGCATACACCGGTATATAACAACTACCCGGTATATAACACTACATCGGTATATAACACAACTACACCGGGTATATAACACAACTACAACCGGTATATAACACAACTACACCGGTACTATAACACAGCTACAGCCGGTATATAACACAGCTACACCGGTATATAACACAGCTACACCGGTATATAACACAACTACACCGGTATATAACACAACTACACCGGTATATAACACAACTACACCCGGTATATAACACAGCTACACCGGTATATAACACAGCTACACCGGTAGATAACACAACTACACCGGTATATAACACAACTACACCGGTATATAACACAACTACACCGGTATATAACACAACTACACCGGTATATAACACAGCTACACCGGTATATAACACAACTACACCGGTATATAACACAGCTACACCGGTATATAACACAACTACACCGGTATATAACACAGCTACACCGGTATATAACACAGCTACACCGGTATATAACACAACTACACCGGTATATAACACAGCTACACCGGTATATAACACAACTACACCGGTATATAACACAACTACACCGGTATATAACACAACTACACCTGTATATAACACAGCTACACCGGTATATAACACAACTACACCGGTATATAACACAACTACACCGGTATATAACACAGCTACACCGGTATATAACACAACTACACCGGTATATAACACAACTACACCGGTATATAACACAGCTACACCGGTATATAACACAACTACACCGGTATATAACACAACTACACCGGTATATAACACAACTACACCTGTATATAACACAGCTACACCGGTATATAACACAGCTACACCGGTATATAACACAGCTACACCGGTATATAACACAACTACACCGGTATATAACACAACTACACCGGTATATAACACAACTACACCGGTATATAACACAACTACACCTGTATATAACACAGCTACACCGGTATATAACACAGCTACACCGGTATATAACACAGCTACACCGGTATATAACACAACTACACCGGTATATAACACAACTACACCGGTATATAACACAACTACACCGGTATATAACACAACTACACCTGTATATAACACAGCTACACCGGTATATAACACAGCTACACCGGTATATAACACAGCTACACCGGTATATAACACAACTACACCGGTATATAACACAACTACACCGGTATATAACACTACATCGGTATATAACACAACTACACCGGTATATAACACAACTACACCGGTATATAACACAACTACACCGGTATATAACACAGCTACACCGGTATATAACACAACTACACCGGTATATAACACAACTACACCGGTATATAACACAACTACACCGGTATATAACACAACTACACCGGTATATAACACAGCTACACCGGTATATAACACAGCTACACCGGTATATAACACAACTACACCTGTATATAACACAGCTACACCGGTATATAACACAGCTACACCGGTATATAACACAGCTACACCGGTATATAACACAACTACACCGGTATATAACACAGCTACACCGGTATATAACACAACTACACCGGTATATAACACAGCTACACCGGTATATAACACTACATCGGTATATAACACAACTACACCGGTATATAACACAACTACACCGGTATATAACACAACTACACCAGTATATAACACAACTACACCATTGTCTCCTTCTCCTGCGTGGTCCCTTTATCTTCTGCAGCTCACCAGGCCTTGACAATCTGAGAGATATGGAGAAGATATATAGAGTATATACCACTGCCCATAGTGACAACTATATATACAGCACCGGACTGTGCACACAGAAGTAGTCATTTCCCTTCCCCACTTGGTGGCTCTGGAATCAGGTCATGTGACTGGTCTGGCAGCCATCTTGTCCCTCAGTACGCACCTTGTGCCTCTTTCTTGGCGTCTCTTCAGAGTTTTGCGGCAATGGTCGGTACCAGCACGGCACTTGGCGTTCTTCCGCTTCACGAGTCTCTTACCGGCTGACAACCCAGAAGAGATAGAACAGGAGCCGTGTTATAGAAGTGCCCGGTGTGAACATGACATCTCCTTCCACGCGACATGGCACAGACTGAACAGCGGGCAATAAGAGGGGCAAAATCTAACAGGAAGCCAGAGGTGCCAAAAAGTGTGACCCTGCTGAGGTCCTCCAAAGTGATCCCTACTGGGAGGACCATTGGTGACAACTGTGCACTCGTCTGCGGTAAACTCTGCTATGGCAATAGTGGTAACCCTGGTGGAGGATCAGGTGTATGGGCAGCTATTAGTCAGCGACTACTCCTCTGTCAGCAGATATACCATACCTACCTACAGGGGCAGAAGATTAGACGCTTACCTCCCTTCTGTCTCCTGGAAGAAAACATATAGAAATGGGAATCTGTGGATGAGTCTGCTGAGCGCGGGGCCCTGGCATCCATATTTTCTACTGGCCCCTCTAACCAGACACAATATCACCATCATGACCATACCATGACCATCACGCAATGAAGACCATCATGTAATGAAGACCATCAGAAGCCATCCAGGGCTTTCCCTTTCTGTAGATCACATGCCCTGGGGTTGTCACGGCAGCACCAACAAGCGCCATATTGGGGAACTCTATAGATAAGTAACAAGGATGGAGGAGGCCGGGGATATGTCATAAGGATGGAGGAGGCCGGAGATATGTCATAAGGATGGAGGAGGCCGGAGATATGTCATAAGGATGGAAGAGGCCGGGGATATGTCATAAGGAGGGAGGAGGCCGAGGATATAACATAAAGATGGAGGAGGCCGGGGATATGTCATAAGGATGGAGGAGGCCGGAGATATGTCATAAGGATGGAGGAGGCCGGAGATATGTCATAAGGATGGAGGAGGGGGGGATATGTCATAAGGAGGGAGGAGGCCGAGGATATAACATAAAGATGGAGGAGGCCGGGGATATGTCATAAGGAGGGAGGAGGCCGGGGATATGTCATAAGGATGGAGGAGGCCGGAGATATGTCATAAGGATGGAGGAGGCCGGAGATATGTCATAAGGATGGAGGAGGGGGGGATATGTCATAAGGAGGGAGGAGGCCGAGGATATAACATAAAGATGGAGGAGGCCGGGGATATGTCATAAGGATGGAGGAGGCCGGAGATATGTCATAAGGATGGAGGAGGCCGGAGATATGTCATAAGGATGGAGGAGGCCGGGGATATGTAATAAGGATGGAGGAGGCCGGGGATATGTCATAAGGATGGAGGAGGCCGGAGATATGTCATAAGGATGGAGGAGGCCGGGGATATGTCATAAGGATGGAGGAGGCCGGAGATATGTCATAAGGATGGAGGAGGCCGGGGATATGTCATAAGGATGGAGGAGGCCGAGGATATAACATAAAGATGGAGGAGGCCGGAGATATGTCATAAGGATGGAGGAGGGGGGGATATGTCATAAGGAGGGAGGAGGCCGAGGATATAACATAAAGATGGAGGAGGCCGGGGATATGTCATAAGGATGGAGGAGGCCGGAGATATGTCATAAGGATGGAGGAGGCCGGAGATATGTCATAAGGATGGAGGAGGCCGGGGATATGTAATAAGGATGGAGGAGGCCGGGGATATGTCATAAGGATGGAGGAGGCCGGAGATATGTCATAAGGATGGAGGAGGCCGGGGATATGTCATAAGGATGGAGGAGGCCGGAGATATGTCATAAGGATGGAGGAGGCCGGGGATATGTCATAAGGATGGAGGAGGCCGGGGATATGTCATAAGGATGGAGGAGGGGGGGATATGTCATAAGGAGGGAGGAGGCCGAGGATATAACATAAAGATGGAGGAGGCCGGGGATATGTCATAAGGATGGAGGAGGCCGGAGATATGTCATAAGGATGGAGGAGGCCGGAGATATGTCATAAGGATGGAGGAGGCCGGAGATATGTCATAAGGATGGAGGAGGGGGGGATATGTCATAAGGAGGGAGGAGGCCGAGGATATGTCATAAGGATGGAGGAGGCCGGAGATATGTCATAAGGATGGAGGAGGCCGGGGATATGTCATAAGGATGGAGGAGGCCGGAGATATGTCATAAGGATGGAGGAGGCCGGAGATATGTCATAAGGATGGAGGAGGGGGGGATATGTCATAAGGAGGGAGGAGGCCGAGGATATAACATAAAGATGGAGGAGGCCGGGGATATGTCATAAGGAGGGAGGAGGCCGAGGATATAACATAAAGATGGAGGAGGCCGGGGATATGTCACAAGGATGGAGGAGGCCGGGGATATGTCACAAGGATGGAGGAGGCCGGGGATATGTCATAAGGATGGAGGAGGCCGGGGATATGTCACAAGGATGGAGGAGGCCGGGGATATGTCATAAGGATGGAGGAGGCCGGGGATATATCACAAGGATGGAGGAGGCCGGGGATATGTCATAAGGATGGAGGAGGCCGGGGATATGTCATAAGGATGGAGGAGGCCAGGGATATGTCATAAGGATGGAGGAGGCCGAAGATATGTCACAAGGATGTAGGAGACCCGGGATATGTCATAAGGTATATCTCCGACCTCCTCTATCCTTATGCAATATCCCCAGCCTCCTCAATCCTCATGACTTAACCCCGGCCTCCTCCATCTTTATGACATATCCCAGCAAGGTTCTGATGTGGTGTTAAGAGAACTCAAGGACCACACTGCCATATTGGCTAACTCTGGGACTGTAAGTGGTAAATCCTGATTGGGGGGCCCCTGTTATAGATATAGCAATGAGTCTGCAAAGGAGATCATTGCCCCCACCCTGAGAAGCAAGATGGCGCCCTCTCTCACCGTAATGCCCATGGACAGAGCACTGTGAGCCATCCCAATGCTGAGGTCCAGCTGCCACCGGATCCTGTCAGAAGAGAAGAATTATCACCTTGGTGACAACGATCATCTAACTAGACATACGGTAAGTAATGGCTACAGAGAACTGTATATATATATACTAGCATCTGTCCGCGACTTCGTCTGCGGGTTGGTGTTGGTGTGAGCCGCTTATATTTAGCCAATTGCTGTTGTGGATGATCTGCCTGATCCTGCGTCTCGGCTCTGCTACATCGCTGCATATGCGCAGCATACTCAGTTGTATGTACATCTCTGCATATGGAGCGTGTACTCAGCTGTGCTACAGCGCTGCCTAAGCTCTGCTACATCTGGACATTTGGATTATAGGGGTGCTCTTGTGTCAGTGTCTGAGCAGCTTCTGTGTTACAAAGGGCTGAAGGGATGTTGGTGAAATTTGCCACAGTTCGATCAGCCTGCTCCCGCGTCTCGGCTCTGCTACATCACTGCACATGTGTAGGATACCCAGCTGTATGTACATGTCTGCATATGGAGAGCCTATAGAGGTGTGTTACAGCGCTGCCTAAGCTCTGCTACATCAGGCAATTGTGGTTACAGGGGTTTGGTTATGTGACTGAGCAGCTTCTGTGTTACAAAGGGCTGAAGGGATGTTGCAGAAATGTGCCAGAGTTCTCCCCCCTCCCCCATCACTGGCAGAATAACACATTCCCCGTCGTACTGAATCTCTACACCCATATACTCCTCTTCCCCACACACAGCCGGCGTGTTCTGTAGTCTCCTGATCTTCCAACAGACTCCATTTTCTTCAGCTTTCACACTGAGCAGCTTCATCCTATATAGCTCCGCCCACAAAATAGTGTGTAGCTCCGCCCACTGCCTAGCATGATCCTATCCAAGAATGGCTCAAGGACCTGTCATGATGTCATCACCGGTCCTTTAGTGTAGAGTGAACCTACATTTCTTCACCGCGGTCGTGTAGTGACGTCATATATACCGGGATACAAAGTAGCCGATGGTCTAATCAGAGTCCTGTCTGTGTGTGCGGCAGATTACACGCAAATCCGTACACACGTGTCTGCGAGACCGAGGAACAAACACGCAAATCCGTACACACGTGTCTGCGAGACCGAGGAACAAACACGCAAATCCGTACACACGTGTCTGCGAGACCGAGGAACAAACACGCAAATCCGTACACACGTGTCTGCGAGACCGAGGAACAAACACGCAAATCCGTACACACGTGTCTGCGAGACCGAGGAACAAACACGCAAATCCGTACACACGTGTCTGCGAGACCGAGGAACAAACACGCAAATCCGTACACACGTGTCTGCGAGACCGAGGAACAAACACGCAAATCCGTACACACGTGTCTGCGAGACCGAGGAACAAACACGCAAATCCGTACACACGTGTCTGCGAGACCGAGGAACAAACACGCAAATCTGTACACACGTGTCTGCGAGACCGAGGAACAAACACGCAAATCCGTACACACGTGTCTGCGAGACCGAGGAACAAACACGCAAACTATCACATGTATAATAATAGGGAAGGACAGGAAGACCATAGCAACCAGTCACAGCCCATAGCAACCAGTCACAGCTCATAGCAACCAATCACAGCCCATAGCAACCAGTCACAGCCCATAGCAACCAGTCACAGCTCATAGCAACCAATAACAGCCCATAGCAACCAATCACAGCTCATAGCAACCAATCACAGCTCATAGCAACCAATCACAGCTCATAGCAACCAATCACAGCTCATAGCAACCAATCACAGCCCATAGCAACCAATAACAGCCCATAGCAACCAATCACAGCTCATAGCAACCAATCACAGCCCATAGCAACCAATAACAGCCCATAGTAACCAATCACAGCTCATAGCAACCAATCACAGCTCATAGCAACCAATAACAGCCCATAGCAACCAATCACACCCCATAGCAACCAGTCACAGCCCATAGCAACCAATAACAGCCCATAGCAACCAATCACACCCCATAGCAACCAATCACAGCTCATAGCAACCAATCACAGCCCATAGCAACCAATAACAGCTCATAGCAACCAATCACAGCTCATAGCAACCAATAACAGCCCATAGCAACCAATCACAGCCCATAGCAACCAGTCACAGCCCATAGCAACCAATCACACCCCATAGCAACCAATCACAGCCCATAGCAACCAATCACAGCCCATAGCAACCAATCACAGCCCATAGCAACCAGTCACACCCCATAGCAACCAATCACAGCCCATAGCAACCAGTCACAGCCCATAGCAACCAATCACACCCCATAGCAACCAATCACAGCCCATAGCAACCAGTCACAGCCCATAGCAACCAATCACACCCCATAGCAACCAATCACAGCCCATAGCAACCAATCACAGCCCATAGCAACCAATCACACCCCATAGCAACCAATCACAGCCCATAGCAACCAATCACAGCCCATAGCAACCAATCACACCCCATAGCAACCAATCACAGCCCATAGCAACCAGTCACAGCCCATAGCAACCAATCACACCCCATAGCAACCAATCACACCCCATAGCAACCAGTCACACCCCATAGCAACCAATCACAGCCCATAGCAACCAATCACAGCCCATAGTAACCAGTCACAGCCCATAGCAACCAATAACAGCCCATAGCAACCAATCACAGCTCATAGCAACCAATAACAGCCCATAGCAACCAATAACAGCTCATAGCAACCAATCACAGCTCATAGCAACCAATAACAGCCCATAGCAACCAATAACAGCTCATAGCAACCAATCACAGCTCATAGCAACCAATAACACCCCATAGCAACCAATCACAGCTCATAGCAACCAATCACACCCCATAGCAACCAGTCACACCCCATAGCAACCAATCACAGCCCATAGCAACCAATCACACCCCATAGCAACCAGTCACACCCCATAGCAACCAATAACAGCCCATAGCAACCAGTCACACCCCATAGCAACCAATCACAGCCCATAGCAACCAATCACACCCCATAGCAACCAATAACAGCTCATAGCAACCAATAACAGCCCATAGCAACCAATCACAGCTCATAGCAACGAATCACAGCCCATAGCAACCAGTCACACCCCATAGCAACCAGTCACAGCTCATAGCAACCAATCACACCCCATAGCAACCAGTCACACCCCATAGCAACCAATCACAGCCCATAGCAACCAATCACAGCTCATAGCAACCAATAACAGCTCATAGCAACCAATAACAGCCCATAGCAACCAATCACAGCTCATAGCAACGAATCACAGCCCATAGCAACCAGTCACACCCCATAGCAACCAGTCACAGCTCATAGCAACCAATCACACCCCATAGCAACCAGTCACACCCCATAGCAACCAATCACAGCCCATAGCAACCAATCACAGCCCATAGCAACCAATCACAGCCCATAGCAACCAATCACAGCTCATAGCAACCAATCACAGCTCATAGCAACCAATCACACCCCATAGCAACCAATCACACCCCATAGCAACCAGTCACAGCCCATAGTAACCAATCACAGCTCATAGCAACCAATCACAGCTCATAGCAACCAATAACACCCCATAGCAACCAATCACAGCCCATAGCAACCAATCACACCCCATAGTAACCAATCACAGCCCATAGCAACCAATCACAGCCCATAGCAACCAATCACAGCCCATAGCAACCAATAACAGCCCATAGCAACCAATCACAGCCCATAGCAACCAGTCACACCCCATAGCAACCAGTCACAGCTCATAGCAACCAATCACAGCCCATAGCAACCAATCACAGCCCATAGCAACCAATAACAGCCCATAGCAACCAATAACAGCTCATAGCAACCAATCACAGCTCATAGCAACCAATAACAGCTCATAGCAACCAATCACAGCTCATAGCAACCAGTCACAGCTCATAGCAACCAATCACAGCCCATAGCAACCAATAACAGCCCATAGCAACCAGTCACAGCTCATAGCAACCAATAACAGCCCATAGCAACCAATCACAGCCCATAGCAACCAGTCACAGCCCATAGTAACCAATCACAGCTCATAGCAACCAGTCACACCCCATAGCAACCAATCACACCCCATAGCAACCAATCACAGCTCATAGCAACCAATAACAGCCCATAGCAACCAGTCACAGCTCATAGCAACCAATCACACCCCATAGCAACCAGTCACACCCCATAGCAACCAGTCACACCCCATAGCAACCAATCACACCCCATAGCAACGAATCACAGCCCATAGCAACCAGTCACACCCCATAGCAACCAGTCACAGCTCATAGCAACCAGTCACACCCCATAGTAACCAATCACAGCCCATAGCAACCAATCACACCCCATAGCAACCAATCACAGCCCATAGCAACCAATCACACCCCATAGCAACCAATCACAGCTCATAGCAACGAATCACAGCTCATAGCAACCAATAACAGCCCATAGCAACCAATAACAGCCCATAGCAACCAATCACACCCCATAGCAACCAGTCACACCCCATAGCAACCAATCACAGCTCATAGCAACGAATCACAGCTCATAGCAACCAATAACAGCCCATAGCAACCAATAACAGCCCATAGCAACCAATCACACCCCATAGCAACCAGTCACACCCCATAGCAACCAATCACAGCTCATAGCAACGAATCACAGCCCATAGCAACCAGTCACACCCCATAGCAACCAGTCACAGCTCATAGCAACCAATCACACCCCATAGCAACCAGTCACAGCTCATAGCAACCAATCACACCCCATAGCAACCAGTCACACCCCATAGCAACCAATCACAGCCCATAGCAACCAGTCACAGCCCATAGCAACCAATCACAGCTCATAGCAACCAATCACAGCTCATAGCAACCAGTCACAGCTCATAGCAACCAATCACAGCCCATAGCAACCAATCACAGCTCATAGCAACCAATCACACCCCATAGCAACCAGTCACAGCTCATAGCAACCAATCACAGCCCATAGCAACCAATCACAGCCCATAGCAACCAATAACAGCCCATAGCAACCAATCACAGCTCATAGCAACCAATCACAGCTCATAGCAACCAGTCACAGCTCATAGCAACCAATCACAGCCCATAGCAACCAATCACAGCTCATAGCAACCAATCACACCCCATAGCAACCAATCACAGCCCATAGCAACCAATCACAGCTCATAGCAACCAATCACACCCCATAGCAACCAGTCACAGCCCATAGTAACCAATCACAGCTCATAGCAACCAATCACAGCCCATAGCAACCAGTCACACCCCATAGCAACCAGTCACAGCTCATAGTAACCAATCACAGCCCATAGCAACCAATAACAGCTCATAGCAACCAATCACAGCTCATAGCAACCAATAACAGCCCATAGCAACCAGTCACACCCCATAGTAACCAATCACAGCTCATAGCAACCAATCACAGCCCATAGCAACCAATAACAGCCCATAGCAACCAATAACAGCTCATAGCAACCAATCACAGCTCATAGCAACCAATAACAGCCCATAGCAACCAATCACACCCCATAGCAACCAGTCACAGCCCATAGCAACCAATAACAGCCCATAGCAACCAATCACAGCTCATAGCAACCAATCACAGCCCATAGCAACCAGTCACAGCCCATAGCAACCAATCACAGCCCATAGCAACCAATCACAGCCCATAGCAACCAATCACAGCCCATAGCAACCAATCACACCCCATAGCAACCAATCACAGCTCATAGCAACCAATCACACCCCATAGCAACGAATCACAGCCCATAGCAACCAATCACACCCCATAGCAACCAATCACAGCTCATAGCAACCAATCACAGCCCATAGCAACCAATAACAGCCCATAGTAACCAATCACAGCTCATAGCAACCAATCACAGCCCATAGCAACCAATCACAGCCCATAGCAACCAATCACAGCCCATAGCAACCAATCACACCCCATAGCAACCAATCACAGCCCATAGCAACCAATAACAGCCCATAGCAACCAGTCACAGCTCATAGCAACCAATCACAGCCCATAGCAACCAATCACAGCTCATAGCAACCAATCACACCCCATAGCAACCAATCACAGCCCATAGCAACCAATCACACCCCATAGCAACCAATCACACCCCATAGCAACCAGTCACAGCCCATAGTAACCAATCACAGCCCATAGCAACCAATCACAGCCCATAGCAACCAATAACAGCCCATAGCAACCAATAACAGCCCATAGCAACCAATCACAGCTCATAGCAACCAATAACACCCCATAGCAACCAATCACAGCTCATAGCAACCAATCACAGCCCATAGCAACCAGTCACACCCCATAGCAACCAGTCACAGCTCATAGTAACCAATCACAGCCCATAGCAACCAATCACAGCCCATAGCAACCAATAACAGCCCATAGCAACCAATAACAGCCCATAGCAACCAATAACAGCTCATAGCAACCAATCACAGCTCATAGCAACCAATCACAGCTCATAGCAACCAATCACAGCTCATAGCAACCAATAACAGCCCATAGCAACCAGTCACACCCCATAGCAACCAATCACAGCTCATAGCAACCAATCACAGCCCATAGCAACCAATCACAGCTCATAGCAACCAATCACACCCCATAGCAACCAATCACAGCTCATAGCAACCAATCACAGCCCATAGCAACCAATCACACCCCATAGCAACCAATCACACCCCATAGCAACCAATCACAGCCCATAGCAACCAATCACAGCTCATAGCAACCAGTCACACCCCATAGCAACCAATCACAGCCCATAGCAACCAATCACAGCCCATAGCAACCAATCACAGCCCATAGCAACCAATCACACCCCATAGCAACCAGTCACACCCCATAGCAACCAATCACAGCCCATAGCAACCAATCACAGCCCATAGTAACCAGTCACAGCCCATAGCAACCAATAACAGCCCATAGCAACCAATCACAGCTCATAGCAACCAATAACAGCCCATAGCAACCAATAACAGCTCATAGCAACCAATCACAGCTCATAGCAACCAATAACACCCCATAGCAACCAATCACAGCTCATAGCAACCAATCACACCCCATAGCAACCAGTCACACCCCATAGCAACCAATCACAGCCCATAGCAACCAATCACACCCCATAGCAACCAGTCACACCCCATAGCAACCAATAACAGCCCATAGCAACCAGTCACACCCCATAGCAACCAATCACAGCCCATAGCAACCAATCACACCCCATAGCAACCAATAACAGCTCATAGCAACCAATAACAGCCCATAGCAACCAATCACAGCCCATAGCAACCAATCACAGCTCATAGCAACCAGTCACACCCCATAGCAACCAATAACAGCCCATAGCAACCAATCACAGCTCATAGCAACGAATCACAGCCCATAGCAACCAGTCACACCCCATAGCAACCAGTCACAGCTCATAGCAACCAATAACAGCTCATAGCAACCAATCACACCCCATAGCAACCAGTCACACCCCATAGCAACCAATCACAGCCCATAGCAACCAATCACAGCCCATAGCAACCAATCACAGCCCATAGCAACCAATCACAGCTCATAGCAACCAATCACAGCTCATAGCAACCAATCACACCCCATAGCAACCAATCACACCCCATAGCAACCAGTCACAGCCCATAGTAACCAATCACAGCTCATAGCAACCAATCACAGCTCATAGCAACCAATAACACCCCATAGCAACCAATCACAGCCCATAGCAACCAATCACAGCCCATAGCAACCAATCACACCCCATAGTAACCAATCACAGCCCATAGCAACCAATCACAGCCCATAGCAACCAATAACAGCCCATAGCAACCAATCACAGCCCATAGCAACCAGTCACACCCCATAGCAACCAGTCACAGCTCATAGCAACCAATCACAGCCCATAGCAACCAATCACAGCCCATAGCAACCAATAACAGCCCATAGCAACCAATAACAGCTCATAGCAACCAATCACAGCTCATAGCAACCAATCACACCCCATAGCAACCAATCACAGCTCATAGCAACCAATAACAGCCCATAGCAACCAATCACAGCTCATAGCAACCAATCACAGCCCATAGCAACCAATAACAGCCCATAGCAACCAATCACAGCTCATAGCAACCAATCACACCCCATAGCAACCAGTCACACCCCATAGCAACCAGTCACAGCTCATAGCAACCAATAACAGCCCATAGCAACCAATCACAGCCCATAGCAACCAGTCACAGCCCATAGTAACCAATCACAGCTCATAGCAACCAATAACAGCCCATAGCAACCAGTCACACCCCATAGCAACCAATCACAGCTCATAGCAACCAATAACAGCCCATAGCAACCAATAACAGCCCATAGCAACCAGTCACACCCCATAGCAACCAATCACACCCCATAGCAACCAATCACAGCTCATAGCAACCAATAACAGCCCATAGCAACCAGTCACAGCTCATAGCAACCAATCACACCCCATAGCAACCAGTCACACCCCATAGCAACCAGTCACACCCCATAGCAACCAATCACACCCCATAGCAACGAATCACAGCCCATAGCAACCAGTCACACCCCATAGCAACCAGTCACAGCTCATAGCAACCAGTCACACCCCATAGTAACCAATCACAGCCCATAGCAACCAATCACACCCCATAGCAACCAATCACAGCCCATAGCAACCAATCACACCCCATAGCAACCAATCACAGCTCATAGCAACGAATCACAGCTCATAGCAACCAATAACAGCCCATAGCAACCAATAACAGCCCATAGCAACCAATCACACCCCATAGCAACCAGTCACACCCCATAGCAACCAATCACAGCTCATAGCAACGAATCACAGCCCATAGCAACCAGTCACACCCCATAGCAACCAGTCACAGCTCATAGCAACCAATCACACCCCATAGCAACCAGTCACACCCCATAGCAACCAATAACAGCCCATAGCAACCAATCACAGCTCATAGCAACCAATCACAGCCCATAGCAACCAGTCACAGCCCATAGCAACCAATAACAGCCCATAGCAACCAATCACAGCCCATAGCAACCAATCACAGCTCATAGCAACCAATCACACCCCATAGCAACCAGTCACAGCTCATAACAACCAATCACAGCCCATAGCAACCAATCACAGCCCATAGCAACCAATAACAGCCCATAGCAACCAATCACAGCTCATAGCAACCAGTCACAGCCCATAGCAACCAATAACAGCCCATAGCAACCAATAACAGCTCATAGCAACCAATCACAGCTCATAGCAACCAATAACAGCCCATAGCAACCAGTCACAGCCCATAGCAACCAATCACACCCCATAGCAACCAATCACAGCCCATAGCAACCAATCACAGCCCATAGCAACCAATCACAGCCCATAGCAACCAATCACACCCCATAGCAACCAATCACAGCTCATAGCAACCAATCACACCCCATAGCAACGAATCACAGCCCATAGCAACCAATCACACCCCATAGCAACCAATCACAGCTCATAGCAACCAATCACAGCCCATAGCAACCAATCACAGCCCATAGCAACCAATCACACCCCATAGCAACCAATCACAGCTCATAGCAACCAATCACAGCCCATAGCAACCAATAACAGCCCATAGCAACCAATCACAGCTCATAGCAACCAATCACAGCTCATAGCAACCAGTCACAGCCCATAGCAACCAATCACACCCCATAGCAACCAATCACACCCCATAGCAACCAGTCACAGCCCATAGTAACCAATCACAGCCCATAGCAACCAATCACAGCCCATAGCAACCAATAACAGCCCATAGCAACCAATAACAGCCCATAGCAACCAATCACAGCTCATAGCAACCAATAACACCCCATAGCAACCAATCACAGCTCATAGCAACCAATAACAGCCCATAGCAACCAATCACAGCCCATAGCAACCAGTCACACCCCATAGCAACCAGTCACAGCTCATAGTAACCAATCACAGCCCATAGCAACCAATCACAGCCCATAGCAACCAATAACAGCCCATAGCAACCAATAACAGCCCATAGCAACCAATAACAGCTCATAGCAACCAATCACAGCTCATAGCAACCAATCACAGCTCATAGCAACCAATCACAGCTCATAGCAACCAATCACAGCTCATAGCAACCAATAACAGCCCATAGCAACCAGTCACACCCCATAGCAACCAATCACAGCCCATAGCAACCAATCACACCCCATAGCAACCAGTCACAGCCCATAGCAACCAGTCACACCCCATAGCAACCAATCACAGCCCATAGCAACCAATCACAGCCCATAGCAACCAATCACAGCCCATAGCAACCAATCACACCCCATAGCAACCAATCACAGCCCATAGCAACCAATCACAGCCCATAGTAACCAGTCACAGCCCATAGCAACCAATAACAGCCCATAGCAACCAATAACAGCTCATAGCAACCAATAACACCCCATAGCAACCAATCACAGCTCATAGCAACCAATCACAGCTCATAGCAACCAATAACAGCCCATAGCAACCAATCACAGCCCATAGCAACCAGTCACAGCCCATAGTAACCAATCACAGCTCATAGCAACCAATAACAGCCCATAGCAACCAGTCACACCCCATAGCAACCAGTCACAGCTCATAGCAACCAATCACAGCTCATAGCAACCAATAACAGCCCATAGCAACCAGTCACAGCTCATAGCAACCAATCACAGCTCATAGCAACCAATCACAGCCCATAGCAACCAATCACAGCTCATAGCAACCAGTCACAGCTCATAGCAACCAATCACAGCTCATAGCAACCAATCACAGCCCATAGCAACCAATAACAGCCCATAGCAACCAATAACAGCTCATAGCAACCAATCACAGCTCATAGCAACCAATCACAGCTCATAGCAACCAATCACACCCCATAGCAACCAATCACAGCTCATAGCAACCAATAACAGCCCATAGCAACCAATCACACCCCATAGCAACCAGTCACAGCTCATAGCAACCAATAACAGCCCATAGCAACCAATCACACCCCATAGCAACCAATCACAGCTCATAGCAACCAATCACAGCTCATAGCAACCAATCACACCCCATAGCAACCAGTCACAGCTCATAGCAACCAATAACAGCCCATAGCAACCAATCACAGCTCATAGCAACCAATAACAGCTCATAGCAACCAATCACAGCTCATAGCAACCAATCACACCCCATAGCAACCAGTCACAGCTCATAGCAACCAATCACAGCTCATAGCAACCAATAACAGCCCATAGCAACCAATAACAGCCCATAGCAACCAATCACAGCCCATAGCAACCAATAACAGCTCATAGCAACCAATCACAGCTCATAGCAACCAATAACAGCCCATAGCAACCAGTCACACCCCATAGCAACCAATCACACCCCATAGCAACCAATCACACCCCATAGCAACCAGTCACAGCTCATAGCAACCAGTCAAAGCTCATAGCAACCAGTCACACCCCATAGTAACCAATCACAGCTCATAGCAACCAATCACAGCCCATAGCAACCAATCACACCCCATAGCAACCAATCACAGCCCATAGTAACCAATCACACCCCATAGCAACCAATCACAGCCCATAGCAACCAATCACAGCCCATAGCAACCAATCACACCCCATAGCAACCAATCACAGCCCATAGCAACCAATCACAGCCCATAGTAACCAATCACACCCCATAGCAACCAATCACAGCCCATAGCAACCAATCACAGCCCATAGCAACCAATCACAGCCCATAGCAACCAATCACAGCCCATAGCAACCAATCACACCCCATAGCAACCAATCACAGCCCATAGCAACCAATCACAGCCCATAGTAACCAGTCACAGCCCATAGCAACCAATAACAGCCCATAGCAACCAATCACAGCTCATAGCAACGAATCACACCCCATAGCAACCAATCACACCCCATAGCAACCAATCACAGCCCATAGCAACCAATCACAGCCCATAGCAACCAATCACAGCCCATAGCAACCAATCACAGCTCATAGCAACCAATCACAGCTCATAGCAACCAATAACACCCCATAGCAACCAATCACACCCCATAGCAACCAGTCACAGCCCATAGCAACCAATCACAGCTCATAGCAACCAATCACAGCTCATAGCAACCAATCACACCCCATAGCAACCAATCACAGCTCATAGCAACCAATAACAGCCCATAGCAACCAGTCACACCCCATAGCAACCAGTCACACCCCATAGCAACCAATAACAGCTCATAGCAACGAATCACAGCTCATAGCAACCAATAACAGCCCATAGCAACCAATCACACCCCATAGCAACCAGTCACACCCCATAGCAACCAATAACAGCTCATAGCAACGAATCACAGCTCATAGCAACCAATAACAGCCCATAGCAACCAGTCACACCCCATAGCAACCAATCACACCCCATAGCAACGAATCACAGCTCATAGCAACCAATAACAGCCCATAGCAACCAATCACACCCCATAGCAACCAGTCACACCCCATAGCAACCAATAACAGCTCATAGCAACCAATAACAGCCCATAGCAACCAATCACAGCCCATAGCAACCAGTCACACCCCATAGCAACCAATAACAGCTCATAGCAACCAATAACAGCCCATAGCAACCAATCACAGCCCATAGCAACCAGTCACAGCCCATAGTAACCAATCACAGCTCATAGCAACCAATCACACCCCATAGCAACCAGTCACACCCCATAGCAACCAATCACAGCCCATAGCAACCAATCACAGCCCATAGCAACCAATCACAGCTCATAGCAACCAATCACAGCTCATAGCAACCAGTCACAGCTCATAGCAACCAGTCACAGCCCATAGCAACCAATAACAGCCCATAGCAACCAATCACAGCCCATAGCAACCAGTCACAGCCCATAGCAACCAATAACAGCCCATAGCAACCAATCACAGCCCATAGCAACCAATCACAGCTCATAGCAACCAATCACACCCCATAGCAACCAATCACAGCCCATAGCAACCAATCACAGCTCATAGCAACCAATCACACCCCATAGCAACCAATCACACCCCATAGCAACCAGTCACAGCCCATAGTAACCAATCACAGCTCATAGCAACCAATCACACCCCATAGCAACCAATCACAGCTCATAGCAACCAATCACACCCCATAGCAACCAATCACACCCCATAGCAACCAGTCACACCCCATAGCAACCAATCACAGCTCATAGCAACCAATAACAGCCCATAGCAACCAATCACAGCCCATAGCAACCAGTCACACCCCATAGCAACCAGTCACAGCTCATAGCAACCAATCACAGCCCATAGCAACCAATCACAGCCCATAGCAACCAATAACAGCCCATAGCAACCAATCACAGCTCATAGCAACCAATCACAGCTCATAGCAACCAGTCACAGCTCATAGCAACCAATCACAGCCCATAGCAACCAATCACAGCTCATAGCAACCAATCACACCCCATAGCAACCAATCACAGCCCATAGCAACCAATCACAGCTCATAGCAACCAATCACACCCCATAGCAACCAATCACACCCCATAGCAACCAGTCACAGCCCATAGTAACCAATCACAGCTCATAGCAACCAATCACACCCCATAGCAACCAGTCACACCCCATAGCAACCAATCACAGCCCATAGCAACCAATAACAGCCCATAGCAACCAATCACAGCCCATAGCAACCAATCACAGCCCATAGCAACCAATAACAACCCATAGCAACCAATAACAGCTCATAGCAACCAATCACAGCTCATAGCAACCAATAACAGCACATAGCAACCAATCACAGCTCATAGCAACCAATAACAGCCCATAGCAACCAATCACAGCTCATAGCAACCAGTCACAGCTCATAGCAACCAATAACAGCCCATAGCAACCAATCACAGCTCATAGCAACCAATCACACCCCATAGCAACCAATCACAGCTCATAGCAACCAATCACACCCCATAGCAACCAGTCACACCCCATAGCAACCAGTCACAGCTCATAGCAACCAATAACAGCCCATAGCAACCAATCACAGCCCATAGCAACCAGTCACAGCCCATAGTAACCAATCACAGCTCATAGCAACCAGTCACACCCCATAGCAACCAGTTACAGCTCATAGCAACCAATCACAGCCCATAGCAACGAATCACAGCCCATAGCAACCAGTCACAGCCCATAGTAACCAATCACAGCTCATAGCAACCAGTCACACCCCATAGCAACCAGTCACAGCTCATAGCAACCAATCACACCCCATAGCAACGAATCACACCCCATAGCAACCAGTCACACCCCATAGCAACCAATCACACCCCATAGCAACCAATCACACCCCATAGCAACCAATCACAGCCCATAGCAAGCAATCACAGCTCATAGCAACCAGTCACAGCTCATAGCAACCAATCACAGCCCATAGCAACCAATAACAGCCCATAGCAACCAATAACAGCTCATAGCAACCAATCACAGCCCATAGCAACCAATCACACCCCATAGCAACCAATCACAGCCCATAGTAACCAATCACAGCTCATAGCAACCAATCACAGCTCATAGCAACCAGTCACAGCTCATAGCAACCAGTCACAGCTCATAGCAACCAATCACAGCTCATAGCAACCAGTCACAGCTCATAGCAACCAGTCACACCCCATAGCAACCAATCACACCCCATAGCAACGAATCACAGCCCATAGCAACCAGTCACAGCCCATAGCAACCAATAACAGCCCATAGCAACCAATCACAGCTCATAGCAACCAATCACAGCTCATAGCAACCAATCACACCCCATAGCAACCAATAACAGCCCATAGCAACCAATCACAGCCCATAGCAACCAATCACAGCTCATAGCAACCAATCACAGCTCATAGCAACCAATCACACCCCATAGCAACCAATAACAGCCCATAGCAACCAGTAACAGCCCATAGCAACCAATCACAGCCCATAGCAACCAATCACACCCCATAGCAACCAATCACAGCTCATAGCAACCAATCACAGCTCATAGCAACCAGTCACAGCCCATAGCAACCAATAACAGCCCATAGCAACCAATAACAGCCCATAGCAACCAATCACAGCCCATAGCAACCAATCACAGCCCATAGCAACCAGTCACAGCCATTTCTCGGTGTTGGGACACAATGTGACAAGGTGCGGTGGGATCTGTAGCAAAGTTTTCAGAATAAATTTGGTAAATGTCCTCCAAGTAGAAACTGTATTTGGTGTTGGGTGAGAGGATTGGTCCTGAGCGGTGATCACGTCCTGGGACAGTCCCGGCCACCTTCAGAGAGGACAGTGATGGACGCCGAGGAGCCACAAACCCCAGAATGGAGGATCTTACAAGGCAATGTGGGACTTATCTCTGGGGGGACATCAAGGACTCGGAGAATCCGACCCCCCAACCACAGCATCGGAACAACCTGACACCGTGTCTGACTGAAACATATGAAGGAGATGCGGACACGTGACCTCTGTCACCACATGACATGGAACATCTGTGGTGTATACATAAGATTGGACAGACCCCGGGGGTGACCGCGCACCATTACTTATCCATTACCCTCCAGGCACTGAGAGGGGGAGACCCTAGAGGGCGCTGCAGAGCAACCAAAAACAGGGCTCAAAAGGATCCGGACCACACCCATAGCAGGGAGAGGGGCTCAACTCCAGAGAGAGTGCAGACAGCGGGAGAGAGACAGCAGGAGAGAGACAGCAGGAGAGAGTGCAGACAGCAGGAGAGAGAGCGCAGGAGAGAGACAGCAGGAGAGAGTGCAGACAGCAGGAGAGAGAGCGCAGGAGAGAGAGCGCGGGAGAGAGAGAGCGCGGGAGAGAGAGCGCAGGAGAGAGACAGCAGGAGAGAGAGCGCAGGAGAGAGAGAGTGCAGACAGCGGGAGAGAGAGCGCGGGAGAGAGAGAGCGCAGGAGAGAGAGCGCGGGAGAGACAGCGCAGGAGAGAGACAGCAGGAGAGAGAGCGCAGGAGAGAGAGAGTGCAGACAGCAGGAGAGAGAGCGCAGGAGAGAGAGCGCAGGAGAGAGAAAGTGCAGACAGCGGGAGAGAGCGCAGGAGAGAGAGAGTGTAGACAGCAGGAGAGAGAGTGCAGGAGAGAGAGAGTGCAGGAGAGAGAGAGTGCAGGAGAGAGAGAGTGCAGACAGCGGGAGAGAGGACTCCCTCCAGGACAGCTCATTCTGGGAGACCTGGCACCACATGGGCACAAAGCCCAAGAAAAACTCTCTCCACATCCAAAATGGCAATATCTGGCTCAACTACTTCAGAGGTCTCTACAAAAACATCCCAGAAGAAGAACTAACTCCAGAACAGCAACAGATAATCACCAAACTGAGGGACATGGAGAAAGTCATCAAAGACTTCCAGAACCCTCTGGACTCACCAATCACCATAAAAGATATACAGGAAAGAATTGTCCTGCTGAAAGGCAAAAAGGCCAGTGGCCCTGACGGCATCCTACCAGAGATGATCAAATACAGCCCTCCAGCAATACACGCGGCACTGGCAAAGCTATTCACCCTCGTGCTCAATGCTGGACACTTCCCCGAAGACTGGAACAAAGGCCTCATAACCCCCATCTACAAGAATGGGGACCAATATGACCCCAACAACTACAGAGGGATCTGCGTCAGCAGCACATAGCTGGGGAAACTGTTCAACAGCATCATCAATAACAGAATCCTCACCTTCCTCACACAACACGGGGTCCTCAGCAAGAGCCAAGCAGGGTTCATGCCAAACCACCATTGCACCACAGACCATATCTACACCCTGCACAGCCTCATCAAGACGCACGTCCACAACACCAGAAGAGGCAAGATATTCGCCTGCTTCGTGGACTTTAAGAAGGCGTTCGACTCAGTATGGCACCCAGGCCTACTCCTAAAACTCCTAGAGAGTGGAATAGGAGGAAGAACGTACGACGTCATCAAGAGCTCCTACACCAGAAACCAGTGCAGTGTGAAGGTGAATGGGAAAAGGACAGCATACTTCCAACAGGCCCGAGGGGTCAGACAAGGCTGTAGCCTGAGCCCAACGCTCTTCAACATCTATATCAATGAACTGGCTACAGCCCTGGAGGCCTCACCAACCCCAGGCCTCACCCTGAACGACCGGGAGGTGAAGTTCCTGCTATATGCCGATGACCTCCTACTCCTGGCCCCCACCGAGAAAGACCTCCAAGAAAGCCTGTCAGTGCTGGAAAAATTCAGCACCACATGGGCCCTACTCATCAACCAGAAGAAGACCAAAGTCATGGTATTCCAGAAGAAGGGCCACAATAAAGCCTCCACCACCCCACAATTCACACTGAACGGCTCCACACTGGAGAAAACCAACAGCTACACCGACCTGGGGCTGGAGCTCAGCCAATCAGGAAGCTTCAAAGCAGCAATAGAAACCCTGAAAGCAAAAGCCTGCAGAACCTTCTACACCATCAGAAGACAACTGTACCACCTCAAACCACCGGTGAGGGTCTGGATGAAGATATTTGACGCTGTCATCTCCCCGATCCTTCTCTATGGCAGTGAGGTTTGGGGCCCAGCCACCTACCCAGACCAGTCAAAGTGGGATTCCAGCCCAACAGAGAACTTCCACCTGGAGTTCTGCAAATACCTGCTCCATGTCCATCGCAACACCTCCAACATGGCCTGCAGGGCAGAGCTAGGCAGACTCCCCCTATGGCTCACCATACAGAAGAGGGCGCTAGCTTTCCAGGCACACATCCAGGGGAGCGACTCCTACCACCACCAAGCATGGCTAAGCCACCTGAGCAAACCAGACACTCACCAACCAAACAACAGCCAACCACCAAACCAAAAACACCAACAGATGATAACCAAGGCCGAAATAAAGGCGACCACAGAGGCAAACAGAGAGCGGCACATTGAAGAATGGAGAAACGAAATAAATAACTCCAAGAAACTCACCAATGTGTACCAATCCCTACAAAGGGACTACACCATGGCCACCTACCTGGAGAGAATACGCCACCCCAAGCACAGACAGACCCTGAGCCGATACAGACTGAGCGCCCACAACCTAGAGATAGAGACGGGGCGATACAGACAGACGTACAAGCCACGGGAGAAGAGACTGTGCCAGCACTGTGACCAGGGGGCCCTAGAAGACCAGACCCACTTCCTGCTACACTGCACCAAATACTCAGCTGTGAGGGCCGTCTACTACCAAAGACTCTCTGCCCACATCCCAGACCGGGAGAAGAGGAAACTCTACATCCTACTGGGAGAAGAAGAGGCCACTGTGGAGATCGCTGCCCAATACGTGTCCAGCTGTCACCAAACCAGAGGAAGATGAGACTCCATGGACTGTTATATTTATCCCAATACACCCACCCCCACCTCCAACCCCCCCCCATATAGCAGTCACCAACTAAGAGGAAGATGAGACTCCACGGACTGTTATAACCCAAACCACCCCCCATACCCACCACCCACCCAACCCAACTCCCCCCCCCCCCCCCGCCCACTTTACTAGCTTTGGCAATGCCAAATACCTATTCGGACGTGCCAATAAAGCATTTTTTGATTTGATTTGATATCAGTACTAGGTGTATATACAGGGCAGTATATCAGTACTAGGTGTATATACAGGGCAGTATATCAGTACTAGGTGTATATACAGGGCAGTATATCAGTACTAGGTGTATATACAGGGCAGTATATCAGTACTAGGTGTATATACAGGGCAGTATATCAGTACTAGGTGTATATACAGGGCAGTATATCAGTACTAGGTGTATATACAGGGCAGTTTATCATTACTAGGTGTATATACAGAGCAGTATATCAGTACTAGGTGTATATACAGAGCAGTATATCAGTACTAGGTGTATATACAGGGCAGTATATCAGTACTAGGTGTATATACAGGGCAGTTTATCATTACTAGGTGTATATACAGGGCAGTATATCAGTACTAGGTGTATATACAGAGCAGTATATCAGTACTAGGTGTATATACAGAGCAGTATATCAGTACTAGGTGTATATACAGGGCAGTATATCAGTACTAGGTGTATATACAGAGCAGTATATCAGTACTAGGTGTATATACAGGGCAGTATATCAGTACTAGGTGTATATACAGGGCAGTTTATCATTACTAGGTGTATATACAGAGCAGTATATCAGTACTAGGTGTATATACAGAGCAGTATATCAGTACTAGGTGTATATACAGGGCAGTATATTAGTACTAGGTGTATATACAGGGCAGTATATCAGTACTAGGTGTATATACAGGGCAGTATATCAGTACTAGGTGTATATACAGAGCAGTATATTAGTACTAGGTGTATATACAGGGCAGTATATCAGTACTAGGTGTATATACAGGGCAGTATATCAGTACTAGGTGTATATACAGGGCAGTATATTAGTACTAGGTGTAGATACAGGGCAGTATATTAGTACTAGGTGTATATACAGAGCAGTATATCAGTACTAGGTGTATATACAGGGCAGTATATTAGTACTAGGTGTATATACAGAGCAGTATATCAGTACTAGGTGTATATACAGGGCAGTATATTAGTACTAGGTGTATATACAGAGCAGTATATCAGTACTAGGTGTATATACAGGGCAGTATATCAGTACTAGGTGTATATACAGGGCAGTATATTAGTACTAGGTGTATATACAGGGCAGTATATCAGTACTAGGAGTATATACAGAGCAGTATATTAGTACTAGGTGTATATAAAGGGCAGTATATCAGTAGTAGGTGTATATACAGGGCAGTATATCAGTACTAGGTGTATATACAGGGCAGTATATCAGTACTAGGTGTATATACAGGGCAGTATATTAGTACTAGGTGTATATACAGGGCAGTATATCAGTACTAGGTGTATACACAGAGCAGTATATTAGTACTAGGTGTATATACAGGGCAGTATATCAGTACTAGGTGTATATACAGGGCAGTATATCAGTACTAGGTGTATATACAGGGCAGTATATCAGTACTAGGTGTATATACAGAGCAGTATATCAGTACTAGGTGTATATACAGAGCAGTATATCAGTACTAGGTGTATATACAGGGCAGTATATCAGTACTAGGTGTATATACAGGGCAGTATATCAGTACTAGGTGTATATACAGGGCAGTATATCAGTACTAGGTGTATATACAGAGCAGTAAATCAGTACTAGGTGTATATACAGAGCAGTATATCAGTACTAGGTGTATATACAGAGCAGTATATCAGTACTAGGTGTATATACAGGGCAGTATATCAGTACTAGGTGTATATACAGAGCAGTATATCAGTACTAGGTGTATATACAGGGCAGTATATTAGTACTAGGTGTATATACAGGGCAGTATATCAGTACTAGGTGTATATACAGAGCAGTATATCAGTACTGGGTGTATATACAGAGCAGTATATCAGTACTAGGTGTATATACAGGGCAGTATATCAGTACTAGGTGTATATACAGGGTAGTATATCAGTACTAGGTGTATATACAGAGCAGTATATCAGTACTAGGTGTATATACAGGGCAGTATATTAGTACTAGGTGTATATACAGGGCAGTATATCAGTACTAGGTGTATATACAGAGCAGTATATCAGTACTAGGTGTATATTCAGAGCAGTATATCAGTACTAGGTGTATATACAGGGCAGTATATCAGTACTAGGTGTATATACAGGGCAGTATATCAGTATTAGGTGTATATACAGAGCAGTATATTAGTACTAGGTGTATATACAGAGCAGTATATCAGTACTAGGTGTATATACAGAGCAGTATATTAGTACTAGGTGTATATACAGGGCAGTATATTAGTACTAGGTGTATATACAGGGCAGTATATCAGTACTAGGTGTATATACAGGGCAGTATATCAGTACTAGGTGTATATACAGGGCAGTATATCAGTACTAGGTGTATATGCAGGGCAGTATAATCAGTACTAGGTGTATATACAGGGCAGTATATCAGTACTAGGTGTATATACAGGGCAGTATATTAGTACTAGGTGTATATACAGGGAAAGTATATTAGTACTAGTGTATATACAGGGCAGTATATCAGTACTAGGTGTATATACAGGGCAGTATATCAGTACTAGGTGTATATACAGAGCAGTATATCAGTACTAGGTGTATATACAGGGCAGTATATTAGTACTAGGGTAGATACAGGGCAGTATATTAGTACTAGGTGTATATACAGAGCAGTATATCAGTACTAGGTGTATATACAGGGCAGTATATTAGTACTAGGTGTATATACAGAGCAGTATATCAGTACTAGGTGTATATACAGGGCAGTATATTAGTACTAGGTGTATATACAGAGCAGTATATCAGTACTAGGTGTATATACAGGGCAGTATATCAGTACTAGGTGTATATACAGGGCAGTATATTAGTACTAGGTGTATATACAGGGCAGTATATCAGTACTAGGAGTA